>NC_056748.1:21533998-21536498 GCF_019279795.1 Protopterus annectens | reverse complement strand
GGATGTATCTGTTACATAACAAGGCATACCCTGACACCCTCACAATCACACTGACAAACAGAACATCTCATATGGCAGGAGGCAGTAGGCCTGCATTTAACCAAGGTGGATTGTATGGTAAAGTACATCCAGATACCTTAAGGCAACCAATCCCAGGTACTCACACTTGTAACAGCCTAGGTTAGTCATGGTGCACCCCCTACACTCACTAATACTGGGCCATATACCACTGTAACATACACTGGCCTCTGGAGTGCATTAGGACACACATGTATTGTGTAGGTGAAACCCACACATGTGTGGCCCCAACCCCCCAGTATTTGGAGTGATGGCAGGAATGACAGCATATCATACACACAGCCCACTACATATCAACCCCTGACAGCATGTCATATGTGCACAGCCTGGTATGTAGGTGGAGGACAGAGGCTGGAACACAGGTACATATGTGTAAAACTGTTGTCATACAGTAAGCAAGATATGTATATGTGTACATGTCTATATGGATATATGTATACCATATATGGTCACCATATGTCCTGCACATGAAGTGGAGCCCTACCTCAGCCCTAATAGTCCCAACCTCTCAGTATATTTGTAGACTTTTGCTACTGTAACAGGGATCGTCTTCACAGAAATGGTGTGTGTGGGAGGCCACATCTGCCATTAACATGTGCGCCATTGGCTACTTACAGACATCCTACAGTCATCATAGTACAGTACTACTGCTAGCACAGTAACACCCCTGTGGACTACAGCTGTGATATGGGCAATCTGTGTGGACAGTCTGACACACTCGAGTCATTCCAGGGGTATACACAGAACCCCTTCATGCAAGACATGTGGACCAGGCCTGTCAGTATGATGTTACCAGCCACGTAGCTGGGTATAACACGTACATACTGGTATACATTTGCCCCCATAGGTTATGCATTCATACACCCCTGTCTGTCCTGACACATAATAACCGCTGGTACAGAGGTGCCATGGCCACATACTATCCACTAGTTACTGACATACATCTGAACAGCATCCCACTGCTTTACCTGACATACATGGCTGTCATGGTGGCCAGGCAGCAGTACATTTGGCAAGTATCTGGCATGACATCTCACTGGAGGAGTACAGTAAGCTGCTAGGCATGTAACAAACCACAGTGCAGTCTACAGGCAGACTGACTCAATACTGGGCTACATATGTGGGTATACACATGTACCTGCATAGATAGCAGGCTCTACAGGCATGTTGCATCACAGAGTAACAGACACCTGTGTGAAAGTGCATAACCAAAACCAATGTGAACACAGCCACATATGGTTAGCTAGCATACTGTCACAGTATATGGACTGTCTGATGTACACCATCCTCATATGAGCCACTCACACAACAACCCTACATGTACTGGGCCACTACACAGTGTGGTCCGATGTCTGTTTGTAGTTTGGGACATGTGTGTGTTTGCCCCTACAAACATGTAAGGTGGCATACAGTGGAGCAACATGTAACATCAGATAGAACAGGACCAGGAACTATGACATCTACCACAGTCTCTACACAGGCCAAAGTACATGCAGTATACACACACTGCCAACAATTACCAGACATACACGTACCGCAGTACTGTACACACAACCACAGAATGCCCAGGCTATGTCCTCAAATATAACCCCTACTATACATAACATGTGTAGCAGTCTGATATCACACTGGCTCATCAGATATGCGGTCACTGAATATGGTGTACAGAACATATGCACCCCTTACTGCATGACATATGTATAAAGGTTGACAGGATTGTGGCTGGAAGCACAAATACAGGCCCAATATAGACATGTCACTGTGACCTCATACATTTCCTGTCATAACAGGGTTTTATGCAACATATGTCCTGTGAGGGATATGACATCAGTAACTCTCCCAGCTGGCACTATCTACTGACTGCAATCCTGACACTACCTACTACAGTTGAGAAATAGGTGCTCTGTGGGTAACACAAGGAACACAAGGCACCACACACTGCCCAGTCTGCAGATGACCCTACAGATGGGGATTCCTCATAAACAAAGCACTGACATGACAAGTATTAAAACATGTAAGACAGCCATATCCACACACACCCTGTTAAACCAGTAGTACCCCAACTGCAGTATAGCAGCACTTACAGTCTGTAGTCAGGACAGGTATACCCCCCTCCTGTGTGTTGGCCTGTTTCCACAGTGTATGTTGTCAGAAGTAAGTCCCCAATCCATCTGTGATGCTGTTTGCCAACCAACAGATCTAGTTCCTGCTCACAGTGAATGATAAAGCCCAACACCAACAAAATGTTCCTAGATGTTGGAGTGTGTTTCCTTGCAATTGGCTATGGGAATGTTACCACAGCTGTTCCACATGCAATCAGCTAGAGGAGGGCTGTAATTTGTGCAGAAGCCATCAACTGATCATGAGCATCACTGGCAATACACATGTTGCTGCCTAAGCAAACCTGGTGTAAGTCTCCACA
>NC_056748.1:21513998-21528998 GCF_019279795.1 Protopterus annectens | reverse complement strand
CAGATTACTGAGCTACAACCTTCCCAGAGGTGTATTTCTAGGTGGGTGACATCAGCAGCCTTGCCAAAGTTGAGTATATGAATTCTAAGTAATGTGAGTACCCTAAAAAGCATTGTTCTCTACTCAGTGCAAGACACACACACACACACACACACACACACACACACACACACACACACACACACACACAGTTGCCAAGTCTGGAGCTGGAACATCTACCTAACCACTTTATCACACTACAGCAGTACGCAGTTACAGGGCGTGCTTTGGAGATTACTGGGTTATGACTTTCCCAGAGGTGTATTTTTAGGTGAGTGACATCAGCAGCCTTGCCAAAGTTGAGTATATGAGTTGTACGGATTGTGAGTTGCCTAAAAAGCATTGCTCTCTACTCAGCCAGACACACACACACACACACACACACACACACACACACACACACAGTTGCCAAGTCTGGGGTTAGAACACCTACCTAACTACTTTATCACACGGCAGCTATACGCAGTTACAGGATGCGCTACAGTGATTACTAGGCTATTACTTTCCAGGAATTGTATTTCCAGGTGAGTGACATCAGCAGCCTTGCCAAAGTTGAGTATATGAATTATACGGTGTGAGTGGCCTAAAAAGCATTGCTCTCTACTCAGTCAGACACACACACAGATTCACACACCAACACACACACACAGTTGCCAGGTCTGGGATTAGAACACGTACCTAACTACTTTATCACACTACAGCACTACGCAGTTACAGGATGCACTACGGAGATTACTGGGCTATGCTATTCCCAGAGGTGTATTGCTAGGTGAGTGACATCAGCAGCCTTGCCAAAGGTGTGTATATGAATTGTATGGAGTGTGAGTAGCCGAAAAAGCATTTCTCTCTACACAGTCAGAGAGACATGCACTCAAACACATACTCACACAGTTGTCAAGTCTGGGGTTATAACTACTACCTAACTAGTTTATCACTACAGCAGTACACACTTATGGGACACGCCATGGGGATTACTGAGCTACAGCTCTCCCAGGGGTGGATTTCACATTGGATGACCTCCACAGGCTTGTCATGATACTGCTATGTGGAGGGTGGTATATGCATGGGCCATAACCAATTCATGTAGGGGTTGTCATGTCACATGTAGGCACACACGTGGTCATATGCCACAGGTACGTGTATACAGCTACTAGGTGGCTACTTCCTTGTACAGTCGTGTTGCACAGCTGGCACGTGCACCATTTAGTCTGTCATGCTGAGAGATACTGGTGGCTAGTATCTGCAGCGAGTAACACCTGCACCTCATATGTTTGAGGCCCTTTGGCTGTGTGCTGGGTGGGACAGGCCCAGATGGCTACTTGTCACGGTCACCCTCTTCCACACATCTATGTCCATCTACCTTTGGCTTGTTATAGTATGTTGTCCTTGCATATATGTCTGTATTCCCATCCACTGTGTGTCCAAGGCAGGAGTGGTGCATACTGACATGTGTTTGCAATACGAACTGCAACTGCCAGATATGTCTGGTCCACTGGTGTTTGCAGACATGGCCTTCATGTGTTTTAAGTGTGTGAGCATGCCCAGTATGGCCATCTGTACTGCATGTGTGGATAATATCCAGGTAGTTTGTACTGCGGTGCTGACCTTTGTGTTGTACATCAACAGGTAGCATGTGGTATCTGCAGGGGTATACATCGGTCATTTGTCATTGACTGTTGCTACATTTCTGCATAGCGGGGGGGGGGGGCACCTGACTGTTTCTACATTTCTACACAGGGGTGGGGGGGGCACCTGACTGTTACTGTAAGTGTAAGTGGGATGGTGGGGCACACCTGACATGTTTATACTCATTTGCTAGGACTGAACTGGTATGTTGGGTACACCATTTCAGTCTGTGGACTTACCTATCGTGCTGGCTAGAGGCATAGCAGTGTACTACAGATCTTAGCTTTCACTACCTGCATATTAGTTTCTGATTTCCTAGACTTCACAACTTACATCCAACTGCCTGGCCTGTTGTTGTCTGTCTGTGTAGGCCTGGGGGAGCGGTTCCTCCTAGGGCTCATTCAGAGGCCTTAGTACAGCATTTCTGTGTGTTTGTCTATACCTGTCCTGCTGGTTGTGGTATGTGCCCCCCCCCCCCAACTGGCATGTGTGAGTCACTTACCTTGTGGGTGTCCCAGTATTGAGGGTGGTGCTGCAGGGCTGCCCATGTCGGATGCACATAGTACACTCCCTATACATGGTTGAGCACAGGTAGTGTCATGTTTGGCATCCCTTTTACTGTATGTGCGGTTCGGAGAGAGTTGTCATTCCCTGGGTCCCTACTGTGTCAGTGCATGTGCTATGCGTTGCCTCTTTGCCAAGGCCAGGGCATACTGGGCATGCCTCCTTCTGCCTACTGGGGAAGGCTGAGGTTGTTAATCCTCCAAGTCACTCTGTGCCTGTGCAGGCCTTGGCACTAGTGGGAGGCTGTGTGGCCCTACCCCATGCTGTTCCTGCTGCAGCTATTTCCGCAGGATCATATTGTATAGCATGGCACATAAAAGGACAATTTGAGTACATGTAGTTTGTGAGTACTGCAAGGCTCCACTGGATGTGTCCAGGTACCGGAACCATGACTTGAGCATCCCAAACACACGCTCTATTATGATTCGTGTTTGTGCGTGTGCCTCATTATGGATTTCTTGTTCGGGTGTGTGTGCATTTCTGATGTGTGTCATCAGCCATGTCTCCAGTACGTATCCATCATCCCCCACTAGGTGACTGTGTGGGATGTCCCCATTGGCAAATGTCTGGTACAGCTGCGTCAGATGCCAGATGTGGGAATCGTGGTAGCTTCCAGGACAGCCAGCACACACATTCATTATTATGCCCTGGGCATCGCACACAACCTGGCGGTTGATGTAGACCCTACCCCGCTCACCTGGTGGTGCTTTAATACGTATGTGCGTGCAGTCTATTGCACCCCACTACTTCAGGGTATTCTGCTATTTGGTGGAAGAGACGCATATTGCTGGCCAACACCTCACAGGTGATGGGGAAATATACATGTTCACCAACATGTTCTGACATGGCATCCAGGAACTGGTGGAGTACCGTGGATGCTAATGCCTGTGAAATCCCCATCATATCCCCAATTGGCTTTTGGAAGGTACCTGTAGCTAATATTCTTAGGCCTACACATACCTTGGTATCCACTGGGATGGGTTCCCCTCTGTTAGATGTCCTTCAAGGATGCATCTGCAGTCCTAACATATGGGTTGTCCTGCCTCAGGCAGCCCTTCGGTCGGCCGGATTCCAAAGTCTGGGTCTGGCCTCGGCTGATGTCGCACTTCACCCGACGTCACAGCTGCTGTTTATTGGGTATAAAGGCATCAGCCGACGCCATTTTCCTCAGTCTTTCTTGCCGCGTGGTGCCCGAAGCAGAAGCTGTTCGCAAGTGCCGGTCGGTCAGATCCAGAGATTTCTACTACTGAAGACTTCTAAAAAGCTAAGTACCCCGTTGGGGACTCTTTCTTGCCTCAGCCGATGTCAGACAAAGTAAATAATTGTTTAACTTGTGGGAAACAAATACCTCATAAGGATTTCCACTCGTACTGCCTTCCTTGCTTAGGCCCAGACCACGACGTATCAGCTTGTCTAGCCTGTGCTTCCTTCAACCGACGGACACTTAGACGTCGGTCGGAGTTTGCAGAGGAGTTTTTTGGTCCCGCTTTTGCATACAAAATGCCGTCGGAGACTCCGACTACTCAATTAGCTAAAAAGCGCAAGGAAAAGGACCGACATTCGCGGCCCGCGGTTTCGGCTGAAACCACGGTTAGGCCAACCGCGAGTGTCTCGGTTTCGGCTGAAACCGAGTCCCCGGTTCTTCCTTCGGCCGAAAGCATGCCTCCGATAGCCGAGGCCTCACAGAGCATGGCTGAATCTGCTACTGAATTTACTGCTACAGTAGCAGGCACCCAGGATTTGTCAGACACTATTCCTTTAGACATGTCTACCCCTGCACGTGGGGCTGCTAGACCCCCTGCTTCTATGTCTATAAAGGCTTTTGCCAGGGCTAAAGCAGCTAAATCTTCTAAGGCCTTACCTGCTAAAACTCCCTCACATAGACTTACCTCTAGTTCCCAAATTCTCAGCCTGGCTGAGGATCTCATTTCTTTGATCAGGGGATCCCAACCTCACCCAGACAGGGCCTCTCAGCCCCCTCCAGATAAGAGGCCTAGGACTGAACCCCCGGAACCTGTCTCTACAGACTACTCCTCGGATGACTCAGACATTTCAGACCCTCAGGAAGGCCCATATTCTCCTTATGAGGATTCTGATGCAGAAGATTCCATTCCTTCTGCTTCCCCTCCTGAAGAATTTTCCTTTGGGGAAACCTTGCATGCTATGAGGGAACACTTCCAATGGCAGGGCCAGGATTTTTCAGATTCAAGGAAAAGGCTAAGGACTTTTTTTACATTTACCACAGCATAGGCCTTTAGCCATTCCTCCAGTACTAACAGTTGTGGATGATGCATATAATGATGCCTGTACTGCCCCTGATTCTCTTCCTCCGGCCCCTGCCAAGCCTGACAGATATTACAGGGTCCCGGACACACACTACCATTTGTATAAGGCTCCTGTTGCAGACCCTGAAACCATTTCACAGGGCCCTAAAGGTGTGGCAGCTACCTTTGCCAAAAAACCTCTTCCCTCTGAAAGGGAATCTAGAGCATTAGAGAGATGGGGTAAAAAGGTTTATACTTCTGCTACTCTTTCGGCCAGGGCCTTGAACTGTCAATTTCACATGATTCAGTACCAGGAATTTTTGTTAGACCAGCTAAATAAAAAACTGTCTTCTCCTGAACCTTTAGACCGCAAGTCCCTTCAGGATTTGGTACATAACTCTCAGCAGGTCAGTAACCATTTCTTAAAATGTGGCTATGATGCACTGGAGGCTTCCTTTAGATCAGCTATGACTGGAACAGTGATTCGAAGGCATGCCTGGTTAAAAGAACAATCCTTACCAGATCATGTTAAGTCAAAACTCCTAGATGCTCCTATGGAGAAACAAAGTTTGTTTGGCTCCCCTGCACAGGAGGTTCTAAAGAAGGTGGAAGAAAAAGCAAAATCTGTCCAAACAGTCAAGGATTTCTTACAGGTCCAACCTCCGAGGTTTAGCAGAAATTGGCCTTCGAAGAATTGGTCCTTTCCAGACAACTCCAGAGCGCAGAGAGGCAGAAATAGACGCCCAAGAGGCAGAGGTCAGTGGCAGCCTACCAACCAGAGAAGTACTGCCACAGATTCAACTACAACCACTCCCACAGGGCAGACACAATGACTTGGCTCTGGTTCCGCCTACCAGGGAACAACTGGAAGCACCCTTGGGCGGAAAGCTAGCCTTATTTTCCGACAACTGGCATTACATTACAGGAGACAAATAGACTTTACAAACAATAGACAAGGGCTACAGGTTTCACTTCCACACTCTACCAAAAAAGAGAGGAATGCCAAACCTACCACCAAGCCAAAAAATAGAAGCTCTAAGACAAATCAACAACTTATTAAGGATGAGAGCTATAGAAAAGGTACCACCTATGGAACAAGGCCAAGGATTTCACTCCAGGCTTTTCCTTGTACCAAGAAAAGAAAATCAATGGAGACCTATTCTAGACTTGTCCACACTGAACACATACCTCATTGTTCCAAAATTCAAAATGCTGACCCTCCAGCAGCTTCTTCCCATGCTGGGCAAGGAGTCTTGGCTGGTGACTCTAGATCTCAAGGAGACATACCTGCACGTCCCTATACGACCAGATTGCAGAAGACACCTCAGATTTCTTGCAGGATCAGAGCATTATCAATTCTCAGCATTGCCCTTTGGCTTATCTACTGCGCCCAGAGTATTCACGAAATGCCTGGCATCAGTAATTGCTCATTGCAGGCTTCAGGGAATTCAAATTTACCCATACCTGGACGACTGCCTAATACAAGCGGACAACAAGGCAAAATTAACAAAAGATTTGGAAAATGTCATACAACTGTTGCAAGCCTTGGGATACACAGTCAACATGCAAAAGTCAAGACTAGTACCATCCCAAAGGATAACATTCTTGGGTGCAGAACTGGATACATCAACACAGATGGCTTTTCTCACAGAAGAAAAACAAAAGCAACTACCAGTCTACTTCATGACATTAACAACACAAACTCAGCTTACTGCAAGGAAAGTCCTGCAAGCCCTGGGTTACATGGCATCCTGCATAATATTGATTCCACATGCCAGGCTGCATATGAGAAAGTTACAATGGTATCTAAGGAATGTATGGTCTCAACACAAGCACAGTCTAGAAGCCCAGATTCCAATAATTCCATGCCTGAAGCAAGAATTCCTGTGGTGGGCTCAGGCCTGTCAGATGAACAGAGGATTGCCTTTCCACAAACCTCATCCAAGCCAGACCATCACCACGGACGCCTCAAACCTAGGCTGGGGGGCACACATGGTGGACAAGTAATACAAGGCCTATGGACCCAAGACCAGCTGAATCTACACATAAATCTAAAGGAGATGCTGGCAGTGAAACATGCGATCCAGGCATTCAGACCACTCCAACAGGGTCATCTGCTGATAAGGACGGACAATACCACAGTCATGTGGTACATCAACAAACAGGGAGGTAGACATTCATATCCACTATGCCGGATGGCAATGGACCTGTGGAATGTGGCCCTGAATCTCAACATTCAACTTCAGGCCAGATTTGTACCAGGAAAAGAAAATTCTCTAGCAGACACCTTAAGCAGAACTACCACGGATGCTCACGAATGGATGCTGCATCCAGATATCTTCAAAGCCATAACAAAGAAATGGGGACTACCAGAGATAGACTTGTTCGCCTCCCCACACAACCACCAATTGAAGAAATTCTGCACAAGAGCATACCACCCACTTGCTTGGAGGGTGGACTCCCTTTCCTTCAGCTGGAAAAACCTGACAGCATATGCTTTTCCACCTCTTCCTTTGATGTACAAAGTTCTACTGAAGATCAGAGAGGATCAGCCAAGGGTAATCCTGATAGCTCCAGACTGGCCGAGGCAACATTGGTACCCGCTACTGAGAAGCATGTCTCGGACACACGCATGGCCTCTACCTCTAGGTCCTTTACTTCTAACACAGAACAACTACAAGATCCTACATCCAAACTTGAAAACACTGCAGCTAGCTGCTTGGAATATTGCATAAAACAAAATAACCCAGGTTTATCTCAGAGGGTTAAGGACATTATCCTGGAGGCACGCAGACCCTCCACAAGGAAAACTTATTCAGCCAAGTGGAAAAGATACCTCATTTGGAGTGCAGCAAAGGGAGAAAATGTCTCATTGGCAAGCATAGCACACATCCTGGAATATTTAGCAGAACTGTTCCACAATGGCCTGTCTTACTCCTCCATTAAGATTCATGCATCAGCAATTTCAGCAGAATACAACATGGATCCTCCTGTCTTCTCTCATCCTCTACTCAGACAGTTCTTGAGAGGAATTAAAAATGTAAAACCTCCAAGGAAACCACCTTTACCTACATGGGATCTCAACTTTGTGCTGGAAAAGTTAACACTTCCCCCTTTTGAACCAGCAGCAACAGCAGAATTACAGTTCTTGTCTTGGAAAACTGCTTTCCTGCTAGCAATCACTTCAGCAAGAAGGGTATCTGAGTTACAGGCATTAATGGCAGTACAACCCTTCCTTATTTTCCATCAGGATAGAGTCTCTCTGAGAACTAACCCTACCTTTATGCCAAAAGTGGTCTCCAGAGTATCATTGAACCAAGCGATTCATTTACCTACATTCTTCCCCAACCCACAGAACAGGGGGGAAAGACTGCTACATACCTTGGATGTGCACAGACAATTACGCTACTATCTGGACAGAACTAAGACCAGCAGAAAAACTGACCAGCTTCTGGTAGCATATGCAACAATAATGCAAGGAAAAGCAATTTCAAAACAGACAATCTCAAAATGGATAGGAAATTGCATTCAATTTTGTTACTCTTTTCATGGAAAGACAACTCCTGAAAATATCAGACCTCATTCCACAAGAGCTACAGCCACCACTACAGCTTTCCTACGAGGAGTGGCTACCAAAGACATTTTAGAAGCTGCTACTTGGAGCTCCGTGCATACATTTGCCAAGCATTATAATCTTCCCTTATACTCTAGATCCCGAGCAGGTTTTGCAACTGCTGTTTTGCAAGGGATCTTAACTACACCATCTTTATCTTAGTGCCTCCTCCCCCAGTTTGGCTATGGTATTCTACCCATATGTTAGGACTGCAGATGCATCCTTGAAGGACATAGTACAGTTTTGTACCTACCATAAATGTAGATGTCCGATAGGTATGCATCTGCAGTCAGGATTACCCCTCCTTCTGCTCTGTGGTATTCCTAGGGTATTTACCCCTCTTTTAGCTAGCTGGGGGAATCTATTATGGTGTATTTGTTTGTATATATGTATATATATTTTTATATTGTTTGCTCTCTACTGTTTGGAATTATTTGCATTAATCCAAATTTAGCCTTCCTAGAGGGCACCTGGCATCTGGGGCAAGAAACACTGAGGAAAATGGCATCAGCTGATGCCTTTATACCCAATAAACAGCAGCTGTGACGTCGGGTGAAGTGCGACATCAGCCGAGGCCAGACCCAGACTTTGGAATCCGGCCGACCGAAGGGCTGCCTGAGGCAGGACAACCCATATGTTAGGACTGCAGATGCATACCTATCGGACATCTACATTTATGGTAGGTACAAAAGTGTACTTTCTGTGTGTTAGGCGTGGCCGGCACAGCTCTACAGTTTGCTGTAGGAGGTCCCTGTCCACCCTATAGCGCTCCACTGTCTCCAGCTCATGTAGCCCTTGGTAGGTTACCCTGGGTCTGTACACTCTTCTCATTCTCCTCACTGTGGGTTGCTCAGCAGCATTTACATCCTCATTACCCTCAGCCTCTTGCACATGCTGGTTTATGATAGCAAATGCAGCCCCTAACATTTTTTCTCTTGCTTTCATTTTGTAACATTTCCCCATCCGTATACACCAGTGGTGCAGAGGTTTTGGCAAAAACAAGGGGGACAGGTGTTTGCATGGTTTATAGTGGTGTGCTGGGCTGCTGCCTGTGTAATTGTCTGTTTCTAATGCATTTCACCTGTCAGCTAAGCAAATTCTCCTTGATTACCTTCTTGCTGCTGTTTTCCCTTCCCATTGCCTCCTTGTTTAAGCCTGTGTGTGCGCCGTGCAAACACAATGCTCAAATGTGCACAGAGCTTCTATTTCCTGGTTTAACTTCCTTTTTCTTCCTGTAAGACCCGGTGCGCGGCTTGCACACCCGCTTGCACTTTAAAGATCGCTAGGCAGTTTGGACACACCTCTTGCTTAGCTGTGCTAAGCTAGGAGCAGTCCCGAGCCACAGGTCTCCAATCCGCTTACAGTATGCCTGACACCCCCCCCCCCCCACCTTGATGTCACCTGTGTCCTAGTCTTGCACCCAGCTATTTATACTCTTACACTCTTGGGACCTGCCTCACACCCTGGGAATATCTGGGATTCACTAACCTTTCCCTTATTTGTATAGGATTGCTTACTACCGCATCGTTACATGTCCCACACTTAACCTCCCCTCTTAGCAACCACTACTCACTGGCCAAGTTGTATTTTGCCTGCCATTGACTTGCATGGCAGAATACTGATTTTTGTTAGAATGCTCATTTTCAGTTTATTTTATTATTTCCCCCCCGATCTCATTTGCTCGCCGCTGCCCTATGCTTAAACAGCCGAGATCGGAGAAAAAAAAATGTTTTATTTTTTTTTTTCACAGTTTGCAATGCCAGTGGCCTTCTACTTGGCCATTGGCATGCATCCACAATAATATGCAGCCTTTATTTGGAGCCCTCATAGCTCCGTTTTGTAGTTTGCAGAAATGTACTTTGCTACTAACCGAGTACATTTCTGCAGACTGCACTCGTCCTGCACTGACAGCTGCCGGCTTCCTGGATCGCATATTACCCTCATTTGCATGGTTTTGACCTGCAAATGAGGGTAATTTGCATACAGGAACTCTGTCCATGCAGGATTAGCCTAAGAGCTCATGTGCACATTCTGGGAGTTTGTTCCTGGATCACACGTCGGCCATATTGCCAAAAATAGCTCTTAGACTAATCCTGCACACTATAAAGGGCTTCGTAAATCCGGGGGAGGATGTTTAAAACATGCTTAAACAGGATCCATATGACAAAAACAGACCCCCCCTTTATTTCTTTATATGCAGTTATCAAACTGGGAAAGCTGTGTTCCCCTTTATAAGGATTCAAGGTTGCTAGCTAAATAAGAGAAAAAGTTTGTGTGTATACACATAAGCTGCTAAGGCACTTAATTATTTTGCATACATGGAATCATAAACAAGATCCATTTCATACTGATTTCAGGAATCCCTTTTAGTAATGTTATTAATACAATAAGGAAATTGGTTGCTACAGTAGATTAAGTAGGAGTTACCACATTGAATTGTGGTTTAAATCCAGTTGACGTTATGTGAAGGGCTGCCAAGGTGGACAGGGGTAGTCCTGAGTAAAGTTGCTGGACTCGTATTGGACTTTTATAATGACGGTATTAGAATCAAAGTACTAAATGCTTATGACACCAAACAGTTTTTATTTGATCAGTTACCAGATGATATGGTGAATTTTGAACGTTATCTTCCTTTATAGTATGCACATCTTTTGCCAGAAGAATTAGACTTATGGGAATCCATTTTATTAGAAAGGGGATTATTTTCAGAATTTTTACCAACAAAGAGGCTCTGGAGACAGTCCATTAATATTCCTATCTTTGCTGGAAAATGAAAGGAAAATTTACCCTAAGGACCTCAGTACGATTGCCTGCCTCTCTGTTTTTACCCTCTCATTTCCTAGTTCTTCAAAGAGGCAAAACTTGTAGTAGTTTACTGCAGGCAGAATGGATGTTCTTCGTGTTTCAGTGTTGCAGTCATTACATTTGGGTAATCTGCTAGCAGGTTGCCCTCAGTCGGCCTGATTAACAAATTCTTGGGTCCTGCTTCTGTTGCTGTCCCTTTTTTCATGACGTCAGGTCATCAGGGGTATAAAACATGCAGCCGACACCATTACATCAGTCTTTCTTGCTGCGTGGTGTCCGAAGCAGAAGCAGTTCGCAAGTGCCGGTTGGCCGGCTCCAGTAATTTTTGTTTTTGAGTTTCAGAACCAAAGTCTTCAACTAAAAGCTAAGTACCCCGTTGGGGAAACTTTTTCTTGCTCCTTACCGATGTCAGTAAGAGTTAATAATTGTATTACTTGTGGGAAGCAAATACCTCATAAGGATTTTCATTTGTACTGTATTCCTTGCCTAGGCCCTGACCACGACATACCTTGCTGTTGGTTTTGTGCTTTATTTAATCAGCGCACTATCCATAGTCGGTACATTTTTGCTTTTAAATATTTTGGTTCTCGGTTTAATTATCCAGAAATGATGTCGGTTAGCCGTCCGACTACCGGAATACCGAAAAAATGCAAAGGAAAAGACAGAAACAGGCCATTGATGTCCAAAACTGCTGGTGACGCTTCTCCTAAGCCAGTTGCCAGTTCGCCTGTACTCAGTGAGGTGCTTTTGCAGCCCCTGATACCCGCTATTTCAGATTTGCAGGCCTCTACTGAGACCCATTCGGAGTCCGGTATGTAGCGAGCTGCTTCACCTATGGAACCCATGGATGTCTCTACCTTGGATGGGTCCGGAGCCACTGTGCAGGCACCGGCTTCTGAGGGTGTATTCAGGCCTACAGATTTGTATATTAAACCGACTCCACCTTCAATACTAAGGCCTGTATCTCAATCTATGTCTAAAAAAATCTACGCCCAGGCCACATGTTCAGGCCCCTATGCCTAAAAAACAAATAATCAAAGTGGCTGAAGATTTAATTACTCTAATCAGGGGTAGTCAACCCTCCCTCTTTTAAGTCGCCTAAGGCTGAACTTGACTATGAATCTTCTGAACAGGACTCCATTTCCTTTGACTCTTCTAATGACCTGGATTTGTCCATTCCTATTTATGAGGACTCTGATGCAGAGGATTCCATTTCCTCTGCTTCTCCCCCTGAGGATTTTTCTTTTGGGGAAACTTTGCATACCTTAAGGGAGCATTTCCACTGGGAAAGTCAGGATTTTTCTGATTCCAAAAAGAGGCTTAGGGATTTCCTTCTTCCTCAGCATAGGCCTTTGGCTATTCCTCCTGTACTAGACACTGTTAATGTGCTTTCAGAATCAAGTATGGCCCCTGATTCCTTGCCTCCGGCCCCTGGTAAACCAGACAGATACTACAGGGTTCCTGAGTCTCACAAATTCCTTTTCAAAAATCCTGTTGCGAATCCTGAAAACATTTCTCAGGGGCCCAAGGGCATTAAGACTTCTACTGCTAAAACTCCTACCCCTTCTGATAGAGACTCCAGGGCGCTGGATAGATGGGGTAAAAAGGTTTATACTTCTGCAACCTTGGCAATCAGGGCTTTAAACTGTCAATTCCATATGCCAAAATATCAACAGCATATCATGGGACTGCTTAAATAGAAAATGATGATTTCTGACTGTGTAGAAAATAAAGATTTACAGGATTTATTGCATTCAGCTGAACAAGTTGGAAAACATACTTTGCAATGTGGTTTTGATTCTTTAGAGGCCTCTTGCAGGGCTGCTGTTACTGGGTCTGTGTTTAGAAGGCATGCTCGGCTTAAGGAGCAGTCTCTGCCTGAGCATGTTAAAGCAAAACTGTTGGATGCTCCTCTGCAGCAGGACCATCTGTTTGGCAATAAGGCTAAAGAAGTTCTAAAAAAGATGGAAGATAAAGCTAAATCTATGCAAACTGTGAAAGATTTCTTACAAGTGCAACCTCCAAGATTTAGTAGGCACTGGCCTACTAAGAAATGGTCCTTTCCAGTTCCTTCCAGAACCTCTCAAGCCAAACCCAGACACTCCAAAAGCACCAGGATTCAGTCCCAAGGGACTTTCAGAACTAAGCAATGGTGTGCTTCCACTTCCAAATCAGGAAATAACAAGGCACCACCCTATGGTAAACAGTCTCAATGACTTTCCTTAAAAATTACGAAGCACTTACCTTTAAGCTGCCCCTTTGAGGGGAAAACTGGCTCTTCATGCAAGAAACTGGCAACTTATAACCCAGGACAAATGGGTTTTAAATATAGTGTCCCAGGGATACAGCTTTCATTTCCACACATTGCCAACTCCAAACGGGTGGCCAGACCTGTCCCCAAATCAGTGGGCAGAGGCTTAGAAACAAGTACTTTCCCTCCTAAACATGGGGGCTATTCAACTAGTACCAGAAGAGGAAAAGGGACAACGTTTCTATTCCAGACTTTTCCTGGTACCCAGAAAAGACAAATCATGGCGTCCAATTTTGGACCTGTCAACTCTAAACACCTTTCTGGACATTCCAAAATTCAAGATGCTGACTCTTCACCAGTTACTTCCTGTGCTAGGTAAGGATGCCTGGTTGGCAACTCTAGATTTAAAAGAGGCTTACCTGCATATACCAATTAGGGAATCTTGCAAAAGATACCTACGCTTCAAAGCAGGCTACTTGCATTATCAGTTCTCTGCACTGTCCTTTGGCTTGTCTACCGTGCCCAGGGTATTCACAAAGTGCCCGGCTCCAGTAATTGCATTTTGCAGGCAAAGAAATATTCAAATATATCCATACCTGGACGACTGTCTAATTCAGACAGAAAACCAGGCCATTCTTCTAAAATATCTGGCATTTGTAAAAAGGGTTCTAAATTGTCTAGGGTACACCATAAACGAAAATAAATCACAACTGGTACCCTCTCAAAAAAATTACATTCCTGGGTGCAAGCTTGAATACAACTGCCCAGATGGCTTTCCTTATGCCAGAAAAGCAAATTCATTTGGTGACTTACTTCAAAACAGGTGGCCACAAAAACCCTGGTATCTGCAAGACAAATACTGCAAGTCTTGGGGTTCATGGCCTCCTGCATTCTTCTAATTCCATATGCAAGACTGCATATGAGGAAACTTCAGTGGTACTTAAAAAGTTTATGGAGTCAACATGGTCACAGCCTGGAAACAATGTTTCCTATCATCCCTTGCCTGTGCCTAGAGGTCCTATGGTGGGCAGAGGCCTGCCACCAAAACAAGGGACTGCCATTCACACCACCCCCTGCCACCCATACCCTAACTACAGACTCATCAGACACTGCATGGGGGGATCATCTGGCAGGAAAGTGCATTTAGGGCAAATGGAGTCTAAATCAAATGCACCTTCATATCAATCAAAAAGAAATGCTAGCTGTACAGAATGCACTGACGGCCTTCAAGGACTACCTTCATCCAAGACAACTAATGCTAAAGACAGGCAACACCACGGTTATGTGGTACATAAACAAGCAGGAGGGTACACATTCCTACCCCCTCTGCAGACTAGCCATGGCATTGTGGAACATGGCATTGAGCTACCAAGTACAAATACAAGCTCAATTCCTGCCAGAGAAGCTGACTATTCTGGCAGACAAACTAAGCAGAAATCTCATGGACCAACATGAATGGAAACTGGACCCACTGATTTTTCGACATGTTGACACACAAATGGGGGAGCCCAGACATAGATCTTTTTGCCTCACCCCAGAACTACCAGTTGGAAACATTTTGCACAAGAACTCCTCACAAAAAAGCCTGGAAAGTGGATACTCTGTCCTTTAGCTGGAAAAACCTATCAATCTGTGCCTTTCCCCCTCTCCCTCTGCTCTCCAAAGTTCTACTAAAAATCAAACAGGACAAACCAAAAATGATTTTGATTGCTCCAGACTGGCCTGGCCAACACTGGTACCCACTCCTACGCAGTGTCTCACAAATTTCTCCATGGCACCTGCTCAGACACCTTCCTTACTGTCCCAGCAGGAGAACCAAATTCTGCACCCTCAGCTCC
>NC_056748.1:21461498-21506498 GCF_019279795.1 Protopterus annectens | reverse complement strand
TCCAATCGTCAAGGTTCCTTTTGAAGAGGGCCAAAGAGGCACTCTGCTTGACATGTATAGGCAATCTATTCCAGAATCTGGGGAGTCTCTGGGTCAGGAACCTATCCCTCCAGCATGTTTTGTTTATTGTGATGACAAGGTTTAGATCCCTGGAGCGTGTGGCTCTGAGGGATTGGGATTTCTTTAAGTGTAGCATGTCCAACAGCTCTGGGTTTGACATGGCCTTGTATGTTAAGCAGAGATCACCTCTGAGTAGACGATATGCGACAGAGTATAGCTGGAGTTTTTTAAGGCGGTCAGCATAGGGCATCTGCTTTAGGCCTGTGATTCTTTTAGTGAGGTATTTCTGAGGCCTTTCCAGTTGTTGCAGATGATTTGAGAGGTACATACCAAATGGGGCGTTGTATTCTATAATGGGTCTGGTGAAATATTTTTTCAGTATGAACCTTTGCAGAACTGAATGTTCTGTGGTTTTGGGTCGATGAAGAAAGGTTCACGGAAATGAACCATTTGACATATTGATATATAGACCCTTTTTACATACTAATTCCTTGGGTGGCTAACTTTCCATAGGTTGGTATTTTTTTTTTTTTTTTTTTTGTGGCATTTGGTTTTAAACCATGGCTCTGGCACCAGTTATTAGTTTGCGACAAGCCCTCTTGGAGGATACTGGTGTCCTTAGGGGATTCTGTGATTGTCATGAGCTTGCAGTCATCTACAAACTTGGTCAGCCGCAGGTCTTTGACATTAACTTTAAATTCAGAAAAGTAGATGCCAAAGAGGGACAGAACCAGTACTGAGCCATGAGGAACTCCACTAGTGACCTACTTTTTTTGTGTGTCCTCTGAGCCAGTTGGCTATCTAGTGGGTGACATAGGGATTTACTTTTAGTTTAATAAGTTTGCCAACAATGTCCAAATGGGGAATAGTGTTGAATGCTTTGGCCCAGGTCAGGATAGGCAGTGTTTACCATTTTGCCCTCATCTATAACTTTGGGGACATTCTCTACTTTCTTGTTATGGCATGCACTACCTTCACATGGGTTGTTACGTTTCTATAATAAAAATTAAAAATGAAAAGACAAGAAATTGTATTTCTGGTTATGTTGCCTTCTGTTGATAGTCTGGCTTCTTTTGGCAAAGAACTGGAAGTAGAGAAAAGAGCCACCTATTGAAGAACATAGTGGCTGATGCTGGCAGGGAAGTCCAAATAGATGAAGGAGGGAAGGAAAAGGAGTGTCGGTGCTGATCCTTACACCTGGAAGTACATGTCCTTTAAGCATTTATTTGTGCTGCAGGAGCAAAGTCTTGAAGATCTTTTGTTATGTTGATTACCTGACATGACTATTTTCTGGCCTTTTCTCACAAACAGAGCAAGCATTTATTGTTTATCACAATTTGTTTTACATACTGTGCAATCCCCTTTTTATGCTGCTTTTCTTTTGGTACTGATTGCTGACACGGACATTTTATTTTGTGTTTATATAATACTATGCTATACAATACTAGTAAACTAGCTTCATATTAGACCATCAGTGGTTACATTTACATTTTATTTAACATACCATTTTTGAACACCTTTATTAAATCATCACTTAAGACATAGGCAAACATACATTAACAGAAAAGAAACATTTTCCATTTAAATATGTCTCATATATTTTCTTTTCTCCTGTCATCAGTCCAAAATTACAAAAAATTGCTAAATTCCTGCCTTCCCTTATACCTCAGTCCTCCTTCTCCTGAACATTATTATGCATGTATTGTTACCCACCATTCCCTTTTACTTCTTTGTAATTTACTCCTTCCCTTTTGTGAAATTCCCTCTTCCAGTTATTTTACCTGTTGTATAATCAGTATTTCACATGCAGTTGGTGTAGACTTTGATTTCCATTTTCTAGTAATTGCTTGTTTGGCAGCAAACAGAATTAAACTTAATGAGACCTTACTGTGTCTAGGCAATTCAGATCCTGTATCCCAGCTCAGAAGACTTATTTACATCCAGCCATTTGCTCGCCAAGTATTTCTGATGGAGTACTTTGTATGGAATATTTTAACATCTCTTAACTCATTACACTTCCAGAACATATGTTCCCAGTTACTACTTTCTTCTCCATCACACCTTGCTGTCTACCTGAGGAAAAAATCTTTGAAGTCTGCTTGGAATGTAAAATACCTATGCATACACTTTCATGCAAAAATCCTAAACCTTCTGGACTTGGTTGCATACTTGGGAGCCATATATATGACTTCCCATTGTTTTCTTGTAATTAGTTTTTCCAGGCTCTCTTCCCAATCTTTTCTAACCTCCTCTGATTAATTCTTATAGTTATCATGCACTATTTTATATGCCCTACTAATTATCCTTGTTTTAACAGCTGCTTCTATTGTAGACACAACTCTAAACTCTACCAGAGCAGGTTTTTCACTTAAAATCCCCATATCCCTTTCTCTTTGCCTGTACTCTGAGATCAAAACCATACTGGGGAAGGCCATCAGTAGTCTGCAATCCAAATGTCTTCTTGGCCCCATCCCACTTGTTACCTTTCCTGCTGGAGTTATTCGCTCTCCCTATCATGGTTCCTTTGCCAGGTTTCTGCAGTAAATTGCAACCCCCTCTTGCCTGTTTTCTGTACCCCTACTTAGGGTCATCCGTATTGTCAAAATCACCTTTCTCCATTCTGGTATTGGCTTAGTTTTTAGAATACTTTTTGTTACTTTATGAATATGATATTCTGTATGGTTATTATTCAATTTCCATTCTCTCTGTGTCTCTTGAAATTCCCCCTTGCTTCATCATCATTTCTTTCCACTTTGAATTATTGCCATCTTATGTTATGTATATGAGCCTTAACTGTGTAGCTCTAAAATATCCTATCCAAATCAGGTAAATCTAAACCAACTTGTTCTGTTGGAAGGATCAATTTATCCCATTTAACTCTTGCCTTCTTCCCTCGCAGACAAATTCCTTCAATTATTTATTAAAATTGTCCACAACCTCTCCTCTGGTTGATAAAAGTATGTCTGATTCGTATATAAGACTAAAGGGACTATAAAAGCATTTTCACTTCTTGTATCTTATTGTCCATATCCTTAAGTAAGAGTTTCCAGTTTCTCAGTTTTTGTATTAACTTTTGTGTAGTGTCTTCCCACAAATTTTTAACTGCCGTAACAGAAACCTTTTTAATCCATACTCCTAAGTACTTTATCTTATTTTCCAATAAATATGGGTATTGCTGAACCAATTTCTGTGTAGATACATATTTTATGGCTGTAGCCTTTGTTTTATTTTCATTAATTGTATATCCCATAAAGACTGTAAACTCTTTCAAAATGTTCCACAACACTGTGATGTCCTTTAATGGATTTATCAGGTACAAAATAATATCACCTGCAAATACAGCCAACTTTTCTTAATTACCATACCAATTATATCCTTGTGTTTCTGACTCCCTTATTTTCTTTGCCAGTTGCTCTAAATGTAAAGCAAATAAAGGTGAATGAGGACACTCATGCCTGGTTTCTTTGTTCAAACATGCTTATCTAACAGGAACCCACCCACTTTAATGTTTGTCTCTGATCTTTCATATATTCTTCTAATTAACCTTATTGTATTAGGGAATGCAAATGCTTCCAATGCCCTTCTCATAAACCCCCAACTTATGTTGTCATATGCTTTCTTTACATTAAGACCTACCAACAACAGAGGTATTTTCTGACATTTTTTCCCTCTGGATCATCATTGTTCTATTTATATTGTTAAATGATTGCATCCCCTCCATAGAAACACACTGATCCATATATATTAATTTTGGCAACATTGTTGCCATTCTTTTAGCTGGTGTAGACATAAGCACTTCATAATCATGGTGTAAATTTGAATGCATCTGTTAAAAGCGGGGTCTGAAGGGTCTTTGCCATCTTTAGGTAACATAGCCACTGCAGCTTTCTCTCAAGATGTTGATGCTTCCCCTCCTTTTAAAATATTTTTTAACAAAATCTTCCAGATCTTTATCACTTTCTATTCCTAGAGACATTCCTGAAGACTGATTATGCATCACTGTTTTTATCTCATCACCTCTTACTTAACTGTTAATTGTTGAATCTTGTCCACCCTTTAACCTTGGCACAATTAAGTCTTCCATAAATATTTCCATTTGTACTCTTCCTTGATTTATACATTTCTCTGCTTTATGCAATTTTTTTTAAATTCTGGAATACCTCTAAAACTTCTATAGGATCTCTGGTTATTTTTTTTTTGGTGTAGGTTCCCTAAGCTTGGTGACATTTTAAAGTTCTCTTGCCTTAGTCATTGTGCTTAAAGGTTTTGTGCTCTGGAGCTGTTATCAAAAAATAGTTGCTTAACTGCAGTCTTTCTAAACTCATGCATATTATTCAGATACGTCTTTATTTTTTTAACACTTTGCATTTGCTCCTCCTCTTCTGTGAGATTCCCTTTATTCAGCAATACTTTGATCTTTGTCAGTCCCTCCAAGTAATTTTTATTACTTCTTAGCCACATCTCGTTCTCTTATTTTTACTGTTTTTAAACTCCATTTTCATTTTATCTCAGTCACTAGCTAGAATTTCTGAAGATATTTCTAACTTTTCTAAAGACTCTTGAATAATTTCCACTGCACATTACTTACATTCCTCTCTTTTTAACAGGTAGATGGAAAGAGCTGTGTCTTATTTTTATTTCAGTACCCTGCATTTTTGTCTTAGTTTTATTGGTACATGATCAGAAATAGTTATTGGATGCATGTTGAAACTTTTAATTAAATGCACACGCTCCTGTAAAATATAATTTCTATCTAGTCTAGCTCAGTTATTATACCTTGTGAAATAATAACAATTTGTATGAGTTCCTACTTCCAAATTCACATCTTCTGTACAAATATTTCCTTACATTTCTTCAAAAATCTTTCTTTTATTATTTTTGTCCCTTCTAGGTCCTGCCTGATGCATCCTCCCTATTGCAAATCAAATTTCTATTTCTCACCAATAAATAATATTCCCTGCTGAAAGGCGATTATTTTATTTTATTTTACATTTGTTCACCGGGCTAGTCTAATTGGATATATGTCCGTTTTCAATAGAGGCCCGAGGAGAAAAGCTCCAAGAAAGAAACAGTTAATACAAAATGCAGAAAGATACCTAACCTATCACAATACTATTAGATAATTATACAATCATGTACAATTGATTTTAAGCAGCAGTAAGCAAAATAGGGTAACACTATGATGTTAGATAACTATACATTCAAAAACAATTGGATAACTATACATTCATGTACAACTTATTTCAGTAGCAATAAGCAGGATAGGGTAACATTCTGAAGATTATTGTTTCAGTCATTTGGTGCAGCATTTATCATAGATAAGTATAAGCATTAGTTAGTTATTATGTTGTGTAAGAAAATTGACACAGTAGTGAAGGGTATGAAGAGAGCAAAGTATTTAGAATTTTAGAAGAGAGAGCCATAGAAAGGTAGTAGAAGAATTGGTGTTGAAAAAGCTAAAGGGAAGGGAAGATAGTATCAGTCAGGCTTGGTGCATGGGCAAAGCCATTTGGATTTTAAGAACATTTTTAATTGGGTCCTGAAAAGGTGGGTGGATGTGATTGAAGTTAGTTCAGTTGGGAGTTTGTTCCATGTTTTACCAACAGAGTTGGAAAACAGACAGTCCCCTGATTTGTTTTTAGATTTTTAAGGTGGCTATTTGTAATCTGTTAGCGGAATGAAGGGTTGGAAGGTTTTGATAAGGATTGAGGAGGTTACTGATTGTAGGGGTATTAGTGGGATGGTGTAAGATTTTGTGGATAAAGGTGAGTTGTTGGTAGAGTAGTTGATTTTGTATTTCCAGCCATCCTAGTAGTTTCAGATTTTGACAGTGGTGGGTTCTGAATGGGGTACCTGTGGCAAATCTGGCTATGTTGTTGTAAGAAGTAGCCAGTTTATTTAAATTGCTTTTGTTTAGGTTTGTATATATGGGAGAGGCATAAAGGAGTATTGACATCAGGTGAGTTTGAGCAATAGTAATCTTGGCAGAGGCTATCAGAAATGGTTTGATTTTATACAGGAAACCAAGTTTTCTATTTACAGATTTAATAGTTAGGTTAATGTGTGTGTCAAAGTTGAGGTTATTATCTATAGTTACACCTAGGAGTTTAGTGGAAGTGTCGGGAGTGATGATTGCACCATTATTAGAGGTAAGTAAGAGATTGAGTGGGAGGGGTCTTATGTGTAGGTGTAAACACACTAGTAGTTTTGATTTTTTTGGGGTTCAAGAGGAGACACCTGTGGTGGAACCATGTTTCCACTAAGGTGAATACAGTTTGTGTCCCGTTTTGGAGTTCAGTTGGAGAGGAAGCATGACAGATAAGAGTTGAATTGTCAGCATATTGGATGCAGGTGGTTTGGGGCAGGGAGGTTTTTAGATCATTAATGAAAATGCTAAAGAGGAGTGGACCCAAAATAGATCCTTGTGGGACTCCAAGAGTGATTGGGAGCTGGGAGGATCAGTTGTTCTCCTAGCGCACTGCTTGTTGTCTATTTTCAAGGTATGAATGAAACCATTTAACTGCTTGAGTATCATATGAAAGAGATTTGAGAATATTTGATAGCAATTGGTGGTTCACCATATCAAAGGCCTTGGAGAGGTCAATAAAGAGGGCTGAAGAGAGCAGGTTATTATTTCTGTTTTTATTAATGCAGTCAGTAAAGGATAGGAGTGCTGTGGTAGTGCTGTGGAAAGGCCTAAAACCGTGTTGGCAGTCCACTAGTAGGTTATTTTCAGTGAGGTGATGTAGTAGTTGATGGTGAATACATCTCTCCATAACCTTTGTTAGGGGTGAGAGGAGGGCTGTAGGGTGGATATAAGCTCCATAATAGCAGATTTTGGTGGAATCTAAATACATGTCAGCATAATCTTCCTCCCTTGACAGTATTCCCTTATTACCACACATCTACCATTTTTGTCCTTTTTCCTCATCTATCACTATTGGAGCCCCTCTAGCAATTAGTATAATTACTCCCCTTTTCCTCTGTCCCTTGTATTCTGGTGAATATCCGATCTGATATTGTTAATCCTCGTTCATTCCTTACTCATGGGTATCGGTTCCGACCTCGGAACCAAGCAGGCCATTTTCCAAGCTCGCGTCAGCTTCAGACTCTCGAGCTAAACTCTTACCCACAACCCCCCTGTCACCTCAGATTTCGTTTGCCGTGTTGCCATTTGGTCATGTCAAGCTACTTCTCTTGAGCTAAGTACAGTCAATTGTTTAATAGTTTTACAGATTACTTTTCTGTCAGAAAAGTTCATAGTTTATTGTCTCTTACCCTATCGCATCTAGCGTACATAATTTCTTCAGGTTTTCTGCTTCTTTATTTACCACTTTTACCGCGAGGTATTCTCTCTTTACCATCGTTGGTAATTTTTTCCCTTTTTCTCTCATACCTTCGGGTACTCTCTTGTATCATTGCTGGTACCTTTTCTTTTAATTAATTTGCTCTCATGGCAGATAAGAAAGGTAGTCCAAGGTTTAAGTGGTGTTCTGATTGTGGACATAAACTGCCTACTTCTGATGCATACTCTTTGTATGTTTATTGTTTGGGAGCTTCCCATTTGTCTGTTGACCCACCCTGTACTATTTGTGTGAACTTTTCTAATAGAACTTGTTGGAAAGGAAAAACAAGCTGTTACTGAAGGGACTTCTAAAGTCTCCCTTTTCAGAGGCTATTTCTGGGTTGGAGGCCTCAACCCCTCCTAGAGCCCATAAGAAAACCTTGTTCCTACTAAGGCTAAATCTTTGCCTTCATCCCCAGCTGGGGACTCCAGTCAACCAAAACCTAAAAAGGCTAAAGTGTCTGCTCTGGAGCTCACTCACTCAGCCCCAGTGCTTTCGGTGCCTAGACCTTTGGCACTGAGGCCTTCAGCTCCATTAGTGATTTTGGCTCCATCTTCTCCTGCAGCCTTCTATATATCTGCACCAAGGGGCTCCTCGGTTCAGACCTTTACCACTGTATCGGCACCGACCTTGACCTTGTCAGCTCCGAGATCTTCCTTGGAACAGACGCCTTTATTGTTGGCTCCAGTTTTGTCGGTTCCAGTTTCAGCACCGACTGCTCAGTCGGCGCAGACCTTGACCGCGTCGGCTCCAAGATCTTCCTTGGAAGCGATGCCTTTATTGTTGACTCCAGTTTTGTTGGTTCCAGCTTTGGCAGTGACAACCACTTAGGAACCGATCCCTGTGCAGGTGCAGACCATGACCAACGGCACTGATGACTTCTTCAGTGCAGACAGTAGTAGTCCAGTCTCTCTTGGCACCGTTGTCCTCGGTGCAGTCAGATGAGATGGGCACCGAGTCTGCCTCTTCTGTGGACAGGGCAGTTTCTCCCTCAGTCTCCATGAGGTCCACTAAAAGCCTTTCTAAACATGTGTTGCGTCTTGTGAACCAGGTACTCTTGGCCAGAGGTATCCCACCCCTCAGGAACTATCCTTCCTTAGGAGGTGATCACCCATCTCCAAAGACCCCTTCTTATTCTCCTCCATCATTGCCTTTGAAGTCCATGGATGTAGCACAGTCTTCCCTTCTGCGGTCCCCTTTACAGATCTCACTAAGGAACCGCAGTTGCCTTCGTGGCAGGAAAGTTTTGCTACGACCCAGGATGTCAGCTGTGACACACATAGTTTGCTGCTCCACAGCCATCCAGGGACTCCGGGTCGGCAGACTAAGTCACTTAGGGGAGAGGTGACCGCTGTCCTAGATATGCACTCCTCTTCGGGTGGACCAGCCTTCCAACTGATAGAGAAGGCTTTCGCTGCTGCTGGCGATACTGGACTGTCTATACCTCTGCCCTCCTCTGGTACACTGGTTTCACAAGTCGCACCTAGCTGACACCAGGTGCAAGGGCCGCAGGAATCCCCTTTTCTGCTGTCTTCTCCAGCTTCTCCTGCTAAGGAGGTCCACCGGAAGAGTTTGTGTAAGAGGAAGCACATGGACTCCACAGAGGAGTCCCTCACCGAAGACACAGATTTCGATGAGGGGGAAAGATCCCTTCAGTCACCCTCTGAGGTATCCTTTGGTGATAACCTCGAAATCCTGAAACAGAGAGGTGACTGGCAGTCCTCTAATCCAACCTCTGAGGAATCTGTGTTCCTGCAGGCCTTTCGCGCCCGGCCCCCTACCTCCTGGGTTACTCCACCTGCCGATGAACTTGTCCGGCTCATTGTGCAGCATGCTTGGAAGGCTCCTGATACTGTCAAAGCTGTTCCCCGGAGGCCAGATAACATCTTGCCCCCTCCTGCTTCAGATCCCCATTGGTCCAAAGGTCTTCCTGTGGATGCTTTGGTGGTGGCGGCTGCAACAAAAAAATAACTGGCAGAAGAAGAAAGCCAGACTATCCATCCGCCTAATAAAGAGTCCCGGGCCCTGGACAGGATAGGGAAGCACACCTTTGCTTTAGCGACCTTTGCTATCAGGTCCCTGAATTATATGGTACATTTTACCAGGCTACAAAGGGATCTGGTTTCTGTGCTGTCTGAAACCTTGGCTGGTGCCGTGTCTGACGAGGTCCGTGACAAAGTGGTCTCTCAGCTGGCCACCGCTGAATCTATATTTAACTCCTCTATGCGACTGATATCTCACGCATTAGAAGAAGCAGCTAGAGCAGCGGGTTCAGCTGTGGTCTTGAAATGACACACCTGGATGCGCTTGTGCAACTTCGCGTAACCCTTTAAGTCTTCCTTTCTTAATGACCCCATTGAGGTTTCATCGTTGTTTGGGCCCCAAAGTTAAAAGCACACTGGACAGATGTGAACAGGACAGTAATACCCTTTCTGCCATAGGTGTCCGTTATTCCTCCCCCCAACGTGCTTTCTCCCGAAACCAAAAGAGTGAGAAGATATGGTTCAAGGAATCTCGGGGTCCTTTCCGTGACTCACAGGCCGAGTTCTCCCCCAGAGGCAGAGGGGGAAACTCATAGGGAAGAAGCTCCTTTCGTGGCAGAGGGGGTCCGCGTAACCAGGGTTCCAGGTATTCTTTCCCTGGTCAGTCCTACCAGCGCTCCTGAAGAGCAGCCCAACTGCTTTCCTCTGGAGGTGGTTGGGGGACTTTTCTCCTTGTACCCTTCTGCCTGGCTAACCATCACCACTCATTCTTGGGTACAAAGGATTATAACCAGAGGTTATCATATCCCCTTCGATCTTTGTCCCGTCCCTTCAAAAAAATCTTCCTGACGTTCCACCCAGTCAAAGGGAAGAAGCAGCACTAGAGATAGAAAAGCTGCTAAGAAAGAGAGTCATCCAAGTAGTCCCTCCAGACCAGATAGGATCCGGATTCTACTCAAGACTATTTTTGGTGCCAAAGAAAACCGGGGACTGGAGACCAATTTTGGATCTCAGTGTATTGAACAAATTTGTGAGAGTACAAAAATTCTGGATGGTCACAATACCGTCTATCCTCCCGCTTTTGGAAAAAGACGATTGGATATGCTGTATAGATCTTCAAAATGCGTACTACCACATAAAGGTGGACAGGCCATCAAGAAGATTTCTGCTCTTCTGTGCGGGAGCCAGTCACTACCAGTTCAGAGTACTGCCCTTCGGACTCTCTACAGCCCCCAGAGTGTTCACACAGTGAATGGCAGTTGTCACAGCTCACTTGCAACTTCAAGGATTCCAGGTGTTTCCATACCTAGACAACTGGCCTATTTCCACCTCCACCAGACATCTACTGGAAAAGCCCTGACATACTCTCTCCTCGCTGCTCAAAGGCTAGGCATAACCATAAACTGGCAAAAATCCAATCTCACCCCATCTCAGTCGACAGAATTCATAGGGATTATCTTGGACACAAAAAACTGCAGAGCTGCTGTTCCAGAGCACAGAATTCTAAGGATAAAGCAACAACTAATTCCAATCCTTTCAAAGGAAAAATCCATGGCTCACTCGGTTCTACAGCTGTTGGGTTCCATGGCAGCCACCATCACCATTGTTCCCCTGGCCAGGTTTCACATGAGACTTCTACAATGGCTACTGCTCACCCAATGGTATCCTTTTCAGCATCCTCTTTCAGCCATGATTCGAGTAACCCACAGGTGCAAACAGGTTTTAAATTGGTGGATGACACACAATCTCTCACAATGGTCTTGCCCCTTCTCCCCCCAGCAACCCAAGGCCACAGTGACCATGGATGCCTCCCTGATGGGATGGGGGGCTATGTCAGGGACAGACAGTCCAAGGCACTTGGTCCGAACTGGAGGCCCATCAGCATATAAATGTTCTAGAGCTGAGGGCGGTGCTTCTGGCGTTGCAAGCATTCCATCCCCTGCTGCTGTCTGGGACAGTTGCGATTCAATCAGACAACATGGTGGTGGTCTGGTACATCAACAAGCAGGGTGGAACCAAATCTTACCCTTTTTGCCGAGAGGCCATGAGAATATGGCAGTGGGCGATGGCTACCAACCGTTTTCTTCTAGCAACGCACATTCCCGGGAGTTCCAACGTGATGGCAGACAGACTCAGCAGGTGCATTCTTCAACCTCACGAGTGGTCCCTGAATCCCTTGATAGCGGCGGAGATCTTCCACTGCTGGGGCCATCCTTGCTGCGACTTCTTTGCATCCCTGACCAACTACAAATGCAGCAACTACTTCGCCCTGATTCCCCCTCCGGGACAGTCACCCAGGGATGCTCTAGTCCACGATTGGCCCTCGGATATTCTTTACGCATTTCCATCCTTTCCCCTCCTTCCCCAGTTTCTGAAGAAAGCATGTCGGTTGAAGAGCAAGGTGATCCTCATAGCACCACATTGGCCTCGACAGATTTGGTTCCCCTTCCTTTGGCCTCACCTACTAGATCGACCATGGATTCTGCATCCAACCCCGGAGTTGATCTCACATCCACAGAACCTGATTCATCCCAACTTGAACAGCCTGAAGCTCATGGCTTGGCTACTCCAGTTCCATTGATTGTCAGGCAGAGTGATCTTTCTTTACCAGTACGTGATTTTTCTCATTGCTTGTCATAAGTCTTCCACTAGAATTACTTATCTGAGCAAGTGGAAGAGATGTTGGCTGAAAGATAAACACGTAGACCCCTTTTCAGCACCAGTGTCGATAATACTAGACTATCTGGCCGACCTTTTTCAATCGGGTCTATCATTAGAGTTCATTTGGCTGCAATTTCTAATTTTCATGAGGGTGTCCAAGATTCCACTCTTATGTCCCATAAATTGTGCAAGACCTTCATAAAAGATATGAATCATCTGAAGGCACCTTTTAGAGAACCTATTCAACCCTGGGATTTATCACTAGTTCTACAAGCTCTGACAATGTCACCTTTCGAACCAGCCTCTTCTTGCGACCTCAAGTATTTGTCATGGAAAACCTTGTTTTTGGTCACCATTACTTCTGCCAGACGTATTTCTGAGCTTCAAGCTTTATGTATCAAGAGTCCATACTTGATTTTTCATAGAGATAGTGACTCTGAGAACTAATCCGTCATTTCTGCTTAAAGTGATCTCTGAAATGTCCATTAATCAAGCCATTGAATTGCCAGTTTTTTCTTCCCATTCATTCAAACAGAGGAGAGTATTGCCTACATACCCTAGATATCCACAGGCAAATCCATTTTTACTTAAACATGACTAAACCCTTTCGTAAATCGGATCAGTTATTTTTGGCCTTTTCTGGACCTAGATTAGGATCTGCTGTTGCTAAGTTCACATTAGCTCGATGGTTAAAGGACTGTGTGACCTTCATTTATACTCAACGTAATATCTCGTTGCCTACTACCAAGAAAGTTCATTTGACAAGGTCGGTGGCAACTTCTGCTGCCTTCCATGCCATAGCTTCTTTACATGACATCTGTGCAGCTGCAACTTGGGCTACAACTCATACCTTCATCTATCATTACAAATTGGATTTGGCCTCCAGGGGAAGAGCATCTTTCGGTTCTATGGTGCTCAGGAATGTCCTTCCATGAGAGCCTCCCAGGGATAGAGGTAGCTGGGGACTCTGTCCCATGCGTAAGGAATGAACGAGGATTAACAATATCAGATAAAGAAGTTATGTCTTACCATAACATTCCATCTGTTTTGTTGAGCCTCTTTCAGTCATTACGACCCTCCCTCCTTCCCCCTCCTGTGGTTTCTAGTGGATCTCACCATCCAGTTCTCTTAGGTTATTTGACCAGAGATAGCCTCTACTATCTTTGACTTGCAAACTCAATCTGTGGTAACATGGAGAGGGGGGTTGTGGGTAAGAGTGTAGCTCAAGAGTTTGAAGCTGACGCGAGCTTAGAAAATGGCCGGCTCTCTTCCGAGGTCGGAACCGATACCCATGCATAATGACAGAGCAAAGATCAACAGTACACATGGAACGTTATGGTAAGACATAACTTCTTTTTCTGAAATCATGTTTGTCAAATTCACTTATTTCTTTCCAAATGCTTCTCCTGCAGCATTGCTATTTGAGCTCTACATTTCTTAATATAGTTCAGTACTCTTTCCTTTTATCAATACCTGTAAGGCCATTCACATTCCAGGATAATATGGACATCATAGCCATCGTGATAAAAAGCTGTTGTTCCCACCTGTTATACATGACTTTTTTTTTGAATGTGTATTCCCAGCTTTTGTGTTACATGTATTTACTAATGTTTGGCAGGCTGATGTTTTGTACACTTGTTTCTTCTTATCTCCATTTGAACCTGTTTCACATTTTTCAAGACTCATTGTTTTATTGAAAACCCTGTAACAAAAAACTAAATACAAAACATCCCATCCTCTCTTAACTTGGAACATACACATAACTGTGTACATCCATAAAACATGCAGTTTAATCCTCCAAAGGGAACAGTTATCCCAGACTGACAGCTGCACCTGCAGGCATTAACTAACCCAAAATTAAGGTTACCAGTGCTTAAGAGCATGCTACATACAGCTTGTGCTCCCACTTACACTGGTTGCTGTTTGTTCTTTTCTTCTCTTTCTTCCCCTCTCAGATATGAAATACAGCTGTATGCTTTCAGAAAACATTAACTTTTAGCCCTAAGAAAAAGTGCACTAGCTATATTTAAATAAAACTAAACTGTACGGTGTTCTATTAACTGCATTGAAATATTAAGGCTGCTAGGGAGGTTGTTACCTCTTATTCAATTCCCATAATTTCAAACTTAATTTTTTCACTAAGCTGCTTGTCATTGTACCTTTAAATTTTGCATTTACCTCAGGAAAGAATACTAAGAATTCTTAAGATTAACTACTTGTACCCACAGACAGCTTGTCTCCATGGAAACCTACTCATCAATGAGCCTTTGCAAATTTTACTCAGAAAGGAATGCACAACTTCCCTCAGCCGCAGACATCTTGACTTCACTTAACATTTGCCAGTGGAAATCAAACAAGCTAATATCTTTGCAGTTGTGAGAAGCTTAATATTTTCAAGGCTTTCATCATTTTGTATTATTTTTAAAGCCTACATGCTTACAAAGACACCTGTTTACAGCTTACGTTAAAAGTATTAATCTAGACATCACACGTGTAAAATATAAAAAGAGAAAATATCCCGTTTCTGCATATAATATAATCACTGCACTTTTACAGCCCTCCAGCCCAGCAGCCCAAGATCACAGCATGTGAACATGAAGCTTTCTTTTGTCCAGCCTTTCTCTTGTTAAAAAGTAAAACCTGTACTTATTACAGCTAAAAATGTACTTGTTCACCTTAATATTTTAGCACATACGACAGTCACTGAAGAGTCCCCGCCAGCATTTAAAATACCCCTGACTACACACTCTGCACTAAACTGTTTTACTGTATTTTACATGAAGTTTTTATATCATGAAATGTTTTATACAAATACTAATAAGAACAAAATTGTTTTACTTTACAGTTAGTTCCACCCTTTTAGTGCTCTTCTAAACATTAATGATGTAGAATAGTGTATATGCTGTATAGTCCACCCACAAGTTTAATAAAGTCAGCAAAAGTCTAGTGTTTTGCAACCACATTTTCTTGTGAAGCCATATTTCACAAATGCGATAAGATGCTTTGTAGTCTTCCATTTATTCACTAATTTCAGGGTTGCTGGCCATCTTCCTGTTCATCTCTATCTCCCAACACCAGACTCTTGTTCAAGTCCAAGTACTGCTAATTCTTTTGTTGTAAAACTTTTTTTGTTTTCTTCACAATAAACAAACATATTTATTATGAAACAAACAACAGTTTACATATGCACACAGCTGATTAATACATCAAAGTTATACAAGTCAACATTTAATATTTTTAAGGCAAATCTTTAAGTTTAAGCTAGGCATTATATGAATGTGTAATATTAGAAGTTCTCATCTTTGTAACTTGCAATTTACTACAGCAAACAATTTTTGCCATACGAATAAATTAAACACTAGAGGGGGTAGCTGTACTTTTCCAGTTTTAATTATTGTTTTTCTAGCTATTGCTAGAATAGACCAGAAAAGAGGCATTTAAGTTTTTGGAATTATCTCAGAAATTGGAGCATTAAATAAAACTAAATATTTGGCAATATTATCTGACAGTAGGGCTTGAAAGAAGTTAATTTCTTTCCAAAAATGGAAGATGACCTCACATTCATATACCATATGTATCCAGTTTGCTGTTATTTCAGAATCACATCTCCAACATTTAATTCATTTTGATTTATACACAATTCTAACTTTGTTAGGAGTGACAAAAGCTCTGTGTAAGAATTTCCAAGTGAAAATTTTCCAGTGTAATGAGGATGTAGTTTTATCTGTAGACTTTTATACTATTTTATTATTTTCATCAGTAAAGTCTTTGTTATTAATTTTTGAGGAATAATTTGAGTAGGTATTATCTAAGTATGTGAGATATTACCTAAGAATTTTATAAATATGTGACAAATATGATTTATTTTTCATTGCATTATTGTTAATATTTATTAAATTTCCAATATTTTGGGGAACAATTGGTTATATAAATTAGATGCCTTATTTGTCTGTGTTCACAGAATCTCTGCATATTTGAAGTTTTAACCAATTCTTAGAATTGTGATTGTATCTAGACCCTAAGTTTTTAACAGCATGTATTTTGGTAAACTTTAAAAATGTATGCCAATAAGTTAAGTTATTTTTTCTTTCATTTCTAACTTTTTGGTGAAATTGTGAGTTTCTGATCATTCATTTATATATGGTATTGGAAATATAGAAAATGTTAAGTCTATAATACAATAGCTAGAATATGTGAATTTCTGGAAAGATGAAAGAATATTTATGTAGGTAATTTGATTAGAAGACATATTTCCATTTATGGAAAAAATCTTTTAATAGCTAAATAAAACTATTACGGGGTATTTGTTTATTACTTGTTGTGATAGGTTTATTATTTGCATATAATATTTCTTGATTTATTTGTTTCCATTTTGAATCATGTGAGGAATTTATCCACAATGCAGTAACTTCTTCACAATTGCCTAAGTAAGATACAATTGAATATCAGGTAATCCTGTTCCACCATTATCCCAACCTTTTCTGTGCCAGTTAAAAGAAACTCTTGGTTTATTAGGATGCCAAAGAAATTTACGTAGAATGTTATCTATCTTCATTATTATTTTTTTTTTGATGGAGGCAGTACTAAAGATTGTATGACAGCTAATATTTTAGAGAGACTTACCATCTTAATTAACATTAATCGCTTTCCATAGCAAAGAAGAATTAATTCCAATTTTTGACTAAACCTATCAATAACCTGTTGAAAATTCGTTTGCTTAATTTCTTTACTATTAGACATAATGGGTATACCAAGATATTTAATTTGAATGTTACTTCATTTGAAGTTAGAATATTTTTTGTATGAGTTTTTTAATTTCCTTAGTGATAAGTACTTGCTTTGTTGTGATTACATTTTAAGTTCGAGATTTCTTCAAACTGTCTGACAGAACTAATTGTCTTCTACTGATTTTTCTATATTTCCTATTGTTAGTAAAATTTAATCAGCAAAGAGCTGAATCCTTAGTTCAAAATCATTTTTTTTATTTTGATTCCATTAATGTTCTTGTTAGACTTAATACAATGCAAAAAGTAAAAGTGATAGTGGACAACTTTGTTTTGTGCCTTTTTGTAAGTTAACTTAAATTAGAAAGAAAATAGCATATTTTAACGTAAGCACAAGAGTTATTGTAGAACTTTGAAATTAGTGCTGAGCTCATCTGCAAAGTTATATACTTAAGTGCTTTAAACAGATACGGCTAATTGAAAAAGCTTTATCTAAGTCAAGACTAATGAAAATTCTTTTTCATTTTTATTTCCATAGTCTATTAGTGTATGTTTTCTTATTATGTTATCCTGTGCTTGTCTAAAATAAACCCTGTTTGATTATTGTTAATTAGTTTAGGGGTTAGTAAATTAATTATTTTGACTAAAATGGGCATGAGCATCTTATAGTCCACATTTAAAAATGAAATGGGTCTGTATGGTGAACACTTTGTAGGATTCTTATCTTGTTTTAATATGGGTGATATGAGGGAATATTCCCATGATGGGAGAACTTCAGAAGTTGTTTTTATTTCTGTATAGATCTTTTCTAATATTTTAAAAGCATCATCCGGTAGAACTGTATATAATTCTAGTATAAGACCATCTAAGCATGGAACTTTATTATTTTTTTAACTTTATTATTTGAGCCTTTATTTCTATTAAAGTGAATGGTCTAGCAATTTTTTAATTTGTTCACTTGCTAATTTTTTAAAAATATTTCCCTTAGAAAAGCTTCAATTATTTTTTCATTATCTAATTTATTTGTATTTTTATTTATATTTTTGTAAAATATTCTAAAGTTCTCAAGAATACCTTTAATATCTTTTTTATTTATATGTGTTATAATTTCTTTGATATGATAGAGTTTATTCATTTTCTTTGATCTAATAGCAAGTTTATGTAAGCTTAACAGGTTTACTGAATATGCTTGAAGCCCAAGTTTTACCAGGTTCATTGAAACTTTATGATTTAGAATTTCAGCATATTTTTTATTTAAGTTCTGACTGACTGATAGTATCATTTGATTTTTAGACTTAACTTTAATATATCTATTTTGGCCTGTAGTATATTTAATTCTTTGTCCCATTCTTTTGTTTTACTAATATACCAACTTGCAATTCTTCCATTTAAGTAAGCCTTTAGGGAATCCCACAGGACAATGTCAGATACTTCACCATTCATGTTTATTTCTAGGAATTTTTTTATCTTTTTTAACATACCATTCCTTAAATCCTTTATAAACAATGTATGCTGGTAATCTTCTATGATGTATTAAGTTGTCAATTTTTAATATAATATTGAATACCATAGCATTGTAATCTGTTAATGGACATACTATTGAAACTTCTCTATTATGTGATATCAGATTGTTTGTGACACAAAAAAATTATCAATATTTGTTTGTGTTCCTCATCTCTTTGAATAATGAGCAAATTGAAGTGAGTTTATTTCTCTTATATATATCCTTTTAAGTTTGTTAAATTTATGAAATTTGATAAGTGTTTGGCAGTGCATGTGATTCTCAGTTTCCTATCAGCAGTGGTGTCTTTGATATAATGCAGTTAAAATCACCAGCCATAATGACTTAACCTTTCAATGTAATAAGCTGCAGTGTCTAAATTCTTTGCATCTTTAGCTTTGACCCCTGGAATCCAATAAGAATTTACTAATGTATATAGTTTTCTATTCCACTCGTACAACAGTGGTTAATTTACCACTTTTATCAACACAGGTATCTTTTACTTTAGTCATTACTAATGAGTTCTTCCATAGAATTAGTGCACCTCTTGTTTTAGCTTGAAAACCAGAACCTGCTAAAAGTCAAATAATTCTTTAATGATAGTTTATTACATTCTTATTAAGTAAATGTGTTTCTTGTAGAAATACTGTTTGAGCTTTTTGTAACTGCAGGTGTTTGAGCAGACTCCCCTTCTTTACTGGACTATTTAATCCATTAATGTTAATAGATGTACATTTAAATTCAGATATTTATATAAGAAAAAGAAAACGCATATAAAATCACATTTATGTACAAAACTTGTTATATAATTCATAAATAATATGAAATCTTCAGCTATGGACAGAACTTTTGAAACAAATAAAAATTATCTAATAATGTAGCCCTAAAATATTCTACCATGAACTATTATATTCCTAGCTGAGAGGTAGTTTGTTTGATTTGTTTTCAATACCCTCCCCATTAGACTAACTACACCAAGTTCATGCTTCTGTTTCATGTTAGTGTGCCTCATATTTGTAGTGTATATCATCTTAAAAAGGCCTGTCACTGAGTTATTGTGAATTGGAAAAGTTAAAAAGCTGCTTAGATTCTGTTTCTTTATAAGTAAACCAGACTGGTTATCTCTATCATCATCTTTCCCTGTAACCTCTCATTAGCTCCGTAATCTACTGTGGAGGACGTCAGTTGTTATTTTCATATTTATTAATTTGTAGGTCAGGTGATTTCATATTTTTCTACCTTATTTACTATATGTGAAGTTGTTTGCATAGCAATGTCCTAATTATATACATATATAATTATCTGATATCTTTCAATTTTTGCTTGTATATTTTATCTTATACTATTATTGTATTCCTAAGTTCTGTATTTTAGTTATAATCCTAGTATAAAGTGCTGTTTAATAGAACGCTTATATTTCCCTTATTATCTGATAATCTTTAATCTAGTTCTACTGTTGAAATTAGTCCCATTTCTTCTTCATATGTTATAGCTAAGGGATTGTGAACAAACTTCTGAAAAATCTTCCCTTTAATATTCAAACTTTCCAGTATAAACTGTCTTGAGATTTTAAATTTAGTTATCATTAAAAAGAAACACTAACAAAGAAATACAATGCTATTTTTTTATCAGAAGCGTCTTTCTATAAGCTACTATATAGTCTTACTTTTGATATACTGCAAGCATTCAAAACTATTGGACAGATGTTCTTCGTGTTTCACTGTTGCAGTCATCACATTTGGGTTATCTGCCTGGAGGTAGCCTTCAGCCGGCCTGAATACCAGAGTCTTCGGATTTCTGCGTCGGATGCTATCGCTTCTTCCATGACCTCAGGTCATCAGGGGTATAAAACATGCAGGCAACGCCATTACATCAGTCTTTCTTGCTGTGTGATGCCTGATGCAAAAGCAGTTCGCAAGTGCCGGTTGGCCGAGTCCTGAAATTTTCGTTTTCGAGTTTCAGACCCGAAGTCTTCAGAAACAAAGATAAGTACCCCATTGGGATCCTTTTTTCTTGCTCTAACCGATGTCAGAAAAAATTAACAATTGTCTTGCCTGTGGAAAGCAAATACCTCATAGAGATTTTCATTCTTACTGCGTCATCTGTTTAGGCCCAGACCATGACGTCCCTCGCTGTCGGTTTTGTGCCTGGTTCAACGCCCAAGGTATTCGTTGTTGGGCTATTTTTGTAGCTAAATACTTTTGTTCTCGATGTCCATACTCCGAAATTGCTTTGTTAAGCCATCCGACTACTGAGCTTCTGAAAAATCATAAGGATAAAGACAGAGACAGACTGCATAGGTCCAAAACTGCCGACGACGCTTCCGTTAAGCTATTCGCCAGTCTGCCAGTACTCAGGTGCTTTCGCAGCCCCTAATACCAGCTACTACAGATCCGCAGGCCTCTACTGAGACCCATTTCGACTTCGGTATGCCGTGAGATGCTTCTTCGACTATGGAGCCTGAGAAGTCTCTACCTTGGATGGGTCTTGAGCCGCTGTGCAGGCACCGGCTTCTGAGGGTGTATTCAGGCCTACAGACTTTCATATTAAATTGACGGCATAGTTTCTAACTAGAAGTACCGAATTCCTCAGGCCTAAAACTCGCACTACGCCTAGGAAACCAGTGACCAAACCGCTGACTCAGGCCCATATGCCTCAAAAACAAATGCTTAGAATAGCTGAAGACCTTATTACCTTAATTAGGGGAAGCCAGCCTTCCCCCTCTGAGACCTAGAACCGATTTTCTTTCTGATTCTTCTGATCAGGAATCTGATAGCACTGCTCCTTCTGATTACCAGGATTTGCCCTTATCTACTTACGAGGATTCTGATTCAGAGGATTCCATTACCTCTGCTTCCCCTCCAGAAGATTTTTCTTTTGGTCAAACCTTGCTTACCATTAGGGAGCATTTCCGCTGGGAAAGCCAGGACTGTTCTGAGTCCAAAAAGAGGCTTCGGGAATTCTTACTCCTGCCTCAACACAGGCCTCTAGCTATCCCTTCTGTTCTGGTTATTGTAGATGATGTTTTCTTGGAATCTAGCCTTACCCCAGACACTTTACCTCCAGCTCCCAGAAAACCTGACAGGTACTACAGAGTACCTGACTCTCACAAGTTCCTCTTCAAGAATCCTACTGCGGATCCAGAGACCATTTCCCAAGGACCAAAATGCATTAAGGCTGCAGCTGCCAAAAATCCTACCCCCTTCTGATAGAGATTCTAGAGCCTTAGACAGATGGGGTAAGAAGGTATGCACTTCTGCTGCTTTGGCCATTAGGGCTTTAAATTGCCAGTTTCATATGTTAAAGTATCAGCAACATATTATGGGACTACTTAAACAGAAAATGATGTTGATTCCTGACTGTGCTGAACACAAAGATTTGCAAGATTTAATGCATTCTGCAGAACAAGTTGGTAAAGATACTTTGCAATGTGGTTTTGATGCTTTAGAAGCATCTTGCAGGGCTGCTGTCACTGGGTCTGTACTTAGAAGGCATGCTTGGCTTAAGGAACAAAACTTGCCAGATCATGTTTAAGCTAAATTACTGGATGCACCCTTAAACCAAGCCTGCCTTTTTGGCAACAGGGCAGAGAAAATCCTCAAAAGGATGGAGGAAAAAGCTAAATCTATGCAAACTGTTAAATATTTTCTACAAGTACAGCCTCCCAGATTCAGTAGGCTTTGGCCTTCAAAGAACTGGTCCTTTCAGGTCCCTTCCAGGCCTTTTCAGTCCAAACCCAGGAAGAGCAGACCACCAAGACTTCAGTCTCAGGCTACGCACAGATCTAAGCAGTGGGGGGGCTCCCACTTCCAAAGCAGGGAGTAGTAAGCCACCCCTCTACAGAAAAATGCCACAATGACTTAACCTTAATCCTTCCAAGCCCTGATCAACTACTTGCTCCCTTAATAGGAAAACTCGCCCTGCATGCAAAAATCTGGGAACTCATTACCCAGGACAAAGGGGTTTTGAACATAGATTCCCAAGGATACAGATTCCACTTCCACACTACCAACCCCAATTGGTTGGCCAGACCTCCCCCCAAATGAATGGGTGGAGGCCCAACAGCAGGTTCTCTCTCTTCTCAGTATCAGGGCTATTCAGCCTGACCCAGCAGAACTAAGGGGACAATGTTTTTACTCAAGACTTTTTCTGGTACCCAGAAAAGAAAACTCCTGGCATCCTATCCTGGATCTCTCTATTCTCAACACCTTTCTGGTGGTTCCAAAATTCAAAGTGCTAACTCTTCAACAGCTTCTTCTTATGCTAGCCAAGGATGCCTGGCTGGCAACCCTAGACTTAAAGGAAGCTTACCTGCACATCCCAGTAAGAGAATCCTGCAGACAATACCTACGTTTCAGGGCAGGCTGCATGCACTTTCAGTACTCTGCACTTCCCTTTGGCTTCTCTACTGTGCCCAGGGTGTTCACAAAGTGTCTAGCTCCAGCCATTGCATTTTGCAGGCAGAGAAATATTCAAATTTACCCATACTTGGACGATTGTCTGATTCAGGCAGAAAGCCAGGACTTGTTATTACAACAACTGGCATTTGTAAAGAAACTTCTAACCTCACTGGGGTACACCATCAACGAAAATAAAACTCACCTAGTACCCTGCCAACAGATTGTATTCCTGGGAGCAAGCTTGAACACAACTTCCCAGATGGCATTCCTCACTCCAGAGAAACAAGTTTATTTGACAACCTATTTCAAACTATTGGCCACAAAAACCCAGCTATATGCAAGGAAAATACTGCAATCTCTGGGGTTCATGGCCTCTTGCATTCTGCTAATTCCATATGCAAGACTGTATATGAGGAAACTCCCAATGGTATCTAAAAAGTCTGTGGTGTCAACAACTTTCTCAGGACCTGGGAAGAATTATTCCTTTCATTCCTTGTCTAAGGGCAGAGTTCCTTTGGTGGGCAGAGGCCTGCTACCACAACAAGGGACTCCCTTTCACTCTACCCTCTGCCGCCCAAACCTTAACAACAAACGCATCAGACTGTGCATGGGGGGGGGGGGGGGGGCTGATATGACAGGGCAGTGCATTCAGGGCAAATGGAACCCGAGACAGATGCACCTGCATACCAATCAAAAAGAAATGTTAGCTGTACAGAATGCTCTGACAGCCTTAAAAGACCTTATTCTTCCAGGACAACTATTGGTAAAGACAGGCAATACCACAGTTATGTGGTACATAAACAAGCAGGGGGGAACCCACTCCTACCCTCTCTGCAGACTAGCCATGGCTGTGTGGAGCACAGCCTTGAACTACTAAGTACACCTACAAGCTCAATTCCTGCCAGGCAAACTAAATTCACTGGCGGACGACTTAAGCAGAAATCTCATGGACCCACACGAATGGAAACTAGAACCCAAAATATTTAACCTCTTGAGGAACAAATGGGGGACCCCAGAGGTAGACCTGTTTGCCTCCCCTCAGAACTACTAATTGAACAAATTCTGCACCAGAACTCCCCATAGTCAAGCTTGGAAAGTGGATGCTCTGTCCTTTACCTGGGAAAGCCTCTCAGTTTATGCCTTTCCCCCTCTGCCTCTCCTCTCGAAGGTTCTACTAAAGATCAAACAGGGTAAGCCAAGGACAATATTGATTGCACCATACTGGCCATGCCTGCACTGGTACCCCCCCCCCCCACTTGAGCAGTCTGACACTGCTACAACCATGGCACCTGCCTCAGACCCCTTCCCTGCTGTCCCAGCAGGCAGGCCAGATTCTGCACCCTCAGCTTCAAACCCTGAACCTTGCAGCCTGGCTAATTCCGTGAGCTTTTTTCTAGCATCCCTCAGTAAGCAGGTGTGAGATGTCATTCTGGAGGCAGGGAGGCCTAGTACCAGAAAATCCTATGCTAAAAAGTGGAAAAGATACTGTTCCTGGAGCCAGGCTCAGGGGATGGGCACAACGGTGCCCAGCTTACCTCATATTCTAGAGTACTTAACAGAAATGCTCCACAAAGGCCTATCATTCTCGTCAATTAAGATTCATGCCTCTACCATTTCAGCTCATTATAATACTGAGCCACTCCTCTTCTCTCACCCCTTGCTAAAACAATTCCTTAAAGGGGCCAACAATTTAAGACATCCCAGGAGAGCTCCCACTCCAGCCTGGGACTTTAACTTTGTATTGGAAAAGCTCACTCTTCCCCCCCCTTTGAGCCAGCTGCAACAGCAGAGTTGAATTTCCTTTCTTGGAAAACAGCTTTACTTCTAGCCATCACTTCAGCAAGAACAGTGTCTGAATTACAATCCCTCATGGCAGTGGAACCCTTCATTATCTTCCATGCGGCAGGGTTTCCCTCAGGACTAATCCTTCCTTTATGCCCAAGGTGGTGTCTAGTGTGTCCCTAAACCAGTCCATTCATTTGCCTACTTTTTTCCCTAATCCACAAAACAAAGGGGAACGGATACTGCATTCTCTGGACGTGCACAGACAACATGGATTATGTTTGGACAGGACTAAGTCTCTCAGAATATCTGACCAGGTGCTAGTTGGCTTTGCTGCAGGGGCAAAGGGGAAGGCCATTTCAAAGCAAACCATTTCCAAATGGATAGCCCATTGCATTCATTTCTGCTACAAGCACCATGGAAAACCTACCCCACTGGGGATAAGATCACATTCCACCAGGGATGCATCTACCTCTACGGCATTTCTCAGAGGAGGCCCTACCAGGGACATCCTGGAAGCTGCTACCTGGAGCTCTGTACATACCTTCACCAAGCATTACCACCTGCCTATCTTTTCTAAATCCAGAGCTGGATTTGCCACAGCAGTCTTGCAGGGCTTAAAAGCTGGCCCTAATGCTCTTTACCTCCTCCCTTCCTTAGCTTTGGGAATCAACCCAAATTTGATGACTGCAACAGTGAAACATGAAGAACATAGTACAGTTGTGTACACTTACCATAAATGTAGATGTTTGAGTGTATTCACTTTTGTAGTCCTGGTTACCCTACCTCCAGTCCCCTGACTTCTCTTGGCTGTACCATTCCTTCTTGTTTGGTATATGTATGTATATATATATATATATATATATATATATATATATATATATATATATATAAACAAAAAAAAATATATATATATATATTTTTTCATGTGTATTTTGTTTTTGATGGGGGTGTACCATACTATGTAATTGCTTCCTATTGTGGGGGCACCTGACAGCTGGGGCAAGAAAAACTGATGTAATGGCGTCGGCTGCATGTTTTATACCCCTGACGACCTGACATCATGGAAGGAGCGACTGCATCCGACGCAGAAATCCGAAGACTTTGGTGTTCAGGCCTACTGAGGGCTACCTGCAGGCAGATAACCCAAATGTGACGACTGCAACAGTGAATACACTCTAACATCTACATTTATGGTAAGTGTATACAACTGTACGTTGTTAGTGGCTTTAACATACAGTTTGCTGTCTTTTGTTTATTATCTAATGTATTCAGTATTGTCATTGTATATGATTCAAAACTGTATGTTTAATTGATCTAATATGTATTGTTTTAAGCTGTATTATCAGCTTTCACAGTCAAAACACCCTGTAATTCGCATTTTAACATCCTAACGCATCACTTCCCATTCAGAAGGTGCGTTGAAAGGTCAACTTTCACTTTTAGACAGGAAGAAGTAATCTGGACTCCTTATAGAATTTTCAAAGCTCCCAAAGCCTCACAAAAGCACTCAACTATAACTAGCTTGTTTTAAGCTAGTGTTCATGTTAAGGATGTGAAAATGATGTATCTGTTATAACTCGCACAAAAATGCTTGCAATGTTTGCGAGTGAATTTAAGCCACTTCTGCAGTATTCATTAGCCACTCAAACATTTTCAAACCACTAGAAGATAAAAATCATTCTAACGCATTTTACCTTTAAAAAGCTTCTATATGTATTTATTTTAATGATTGTGCAAGCAGTAATATAGTCATAGCATTCGCAGGTGTTCGTTTTTAACCTTTGCTTCAATTCAAAAGGCTTACTAAGCTAATTTAAACAATAAATACTCAATAAGATTATTTCCATACTATGGTAAAGCTCAGTTAAAGATACAGCAGTGCCTTTAATATCAGATATGCAGTTATATTTTCAAGATTTATATGTGTTGTTTTAGGTGAAGCATTCTGTCATCCTTTAAAGGAGACATAGCATTTAAACTTTTATTAAAAGAGTGACATTTACGTGTGAGCCAGGTTTAACTTGTGAAAGTGTCAATGTTGCCCAAATTGTTTGATGCCATTCCAGTAATAGCTTTTATATATGTAAACAGCCATATTTTTTGTGCTTTACTATATATCTTAACATGTCTTTCCTGGGTCTTTCTGCATTGTTATATAAGTAGCACACTACTAAACCATGTTAAGATCCCAAAAAGCATATCAAACTACACAAGTTTCATCTCATTAATGATTTACTTTTAGTGATATAAATGGTGATGACCCATTAAACTTTATATAACATTAATTGTTAACATCACATATGCGTGTATAGTCTCACGTTTTAATATCAGTTACTTTAGATGAAAGATGCTGTCATTCTTTAAAGGAGACATAACATTTAAACTTGCATTAAAAAATAACAGTTATGTGAGGTTAGACATTAACTTATGTGGATGTCATTTAAGCACTGATTATTTGATATCATTCCCATGTTCGGTTTTGTGTATGTAAGCAGGCCTGTATTTTTTAAATTAGTATGTAGCTTGACATGCTCTTCCAGTGTCATGTTTGTGTTTCTAGTATTATGTTTAATAGCACATTACTAAGCCTTGTAAAGATTAGAAAAATTGTGCCACTTCAGATAAGCTTCAGCTCATTAATGATTAGCTTTCAATGATATGAGTGGTTTAACCACTTAAACTTTCACTGAAATTAAATAGCTTCAATTTCATATATAGCTAAAAAAATTCAGCTTTATCATATTTAAAAGTGAACTAGTAACCACTTGAACTAAGGAAAAAAAAAAGAAATGGTTTACCTTGTAAAAAGTAGTATTTAGCACCTGTTTGTTACTATTCAGGCACATCTTTAAATTACTAAACATTCATAACATGAATTAATTTTCTTTTGTCTTTCAGATGTTCGTGTTTCACTGTTGCAGTCATTACAATTGGGTTATCCTGCTGGCAGGCTACCCGCAGTCAGCCCGAATTCCAAAGTCTAGGTCCGGCGTCGGTTGCTGTCGCCTCCTCCCTGACGTCAGTGCGCCTGGGGTATAAAAGATGCAGCCGACGCCATTTTCTTCAGTTTTTCTTGCCGCGCGATGCCCGAAGCAAAAGCAGTTCGCAAGTGCCAGTCGGCCGACTCCTGAGATTTTTGTGTTCGAATTTCAGATCCGAAGTCTTCATTTAAAGCTAAGTACCCCATTGGGGAAACTTTTTTCTTGCTCCAGACCGATGTCAGAAAAAGTTAATAATTGTATTTCTTGTGGGAAGCAAATACCTCATAAGGACTTTCATTCCTACTGTATTCCTTGCCTAGGCCCTGACCACGACGTTGCTAATTGTAGGTTCTGTGCTAGATTTAACCAGTGCACTATTACATGTCGGTACAATTTTGCATTTCACTATTTTGGCAGAAGATTTAATTACACAATGTCATTGGATAGCCATCCGACTACCGCAATTCACAAGAAACGCAAGGAAAAAGAAAAGGACAAGCATCCGAGGTCCAAAACTGGCGACGAGGCTTCTTCTAAGCCAGTCGCCGGTTCTCAGTGAGGTGCTTTTGTAGTCCTGACGCCCGCTACTTTAGAGCCGCAGGCCACTACCGACTCCCACGTGGAGCTGACTAGGCCGCTGGAAACTCAAGGTATTGGAACCTCGGAAACTATTCCCTCAGATGGGTCCGGAGCCGCTGAGCAGGCATCAGCTTCTGAGGGTGTTTTCAGGCCAACACAATTATATGTAAAAATGACTTCAGCTTCAAAGGCAAAGACTAAAGCACCTTTAAAGACAAAGAAACAAGTACAACAGCCCCATGGACAGGCCTCCATGCCTAAAAAACAGATGCTCAAAATGGCCGAAGACCTAATTACTTTGATCAGGAGTTCCCATCCCCCTCCTGATAAGAGGCCTAGGCAAGCGACAGAATATGAATCTTCAGATCAGCTTTCCATTTCATCTGATTCCTCTTCTGATCAGGAATACTCTCTTCCTCCCAGTGAGGATTCTGATGCTGAAGAATCTATCCCTTTAGCCTCTCCTCCTGAGGATTATTCTTTTGGGGAAACTCTGCATACCACGAGGGAGCATATTCACTGGGAGAGCCAAGATTATTCAGAATCTAAGAAGAGGCTCAGAGTCTTCCTTTTACTGCCTCAGCACAGGCTCCTTGCTCTTCCTCCTGTGTTAGACATTGTAGATGATGTTTTTTCAGAGTCCAGTCTGACTCCTGACTCCTTGCCTCCAGCTCCTGTCAAGCCAGACAGATACTACAGGGTTCCTGATTCACATAAATTTATTTTTAAAAACCCTGCTGCTGACCCAAAAACTATCTCTCAGGGTCGCAAAGGGGTCAAGGCTTCCACTGCAAAAAACCCTACCCCCTCTGACAGGGATTCTAGGGCACTGGACAGATGGGGAAAAAAATTTACACTTCTGCAACCTTGGCTATAAGTGCTTTAAATTGTCAGTTTCGTATGCTTAAATATCAGCAATATATATTATGTCACTGCTTAAACAGAAAATGTTGATAAATTCTGAATGTGCAGAAAACAAAGAAATGCAGGATTTATTGCATGCAGCTGAACAAGTTGGAAAGCATACTTTGCAATGTGGTTTTGATTCTCTGGAGGCCTCCTGCAGGGCCGCTGTTACGGGTTCTGTCATCAGGAGAACATGCTTGGTTAAAGGAACAGAATCTGCCTGATCATGTTAAAGCAAAATTATTAGATGCTCCATTACAGCATGATACCTTGTTTGGTGTTAAAGCAGAGGAGGTGTTGAAGAAAATGGAGGACAAAGCAAAATCTATGCAAACAGTCAAGGATTTCTTACAGGTACAGCCTCCAAGATTTAGCAGACACTGGCCTGCAAAGAATGGGTCCATTCCAGTGTCAGACAGGCCACAAAGGGGCAGATACAGACGCCCTAAAGGCAGGTCCCAGCCCCAAGGCACATACAGGTCTAAACAATGGGGTGCTTCTACCTCCAAAAGCGGAGAAGACAAATCACAGCCTTACAGGAAACGGTCACAATGACTTCCCCCTGCCTGTGCCAAGCACTTATCTTCTGGCAGCACCTTTAGGGGGAAAACTAGCACTTTTTCATCAAAATTGGTACATAATAACCCAGGACAAATGGGTCTTGAACATAGTGTCACAAGGTTACAAGTTTCGCTTTCATACCCTGCCAAGGGCTCACGGTTTACCAGATGCATCAGATTATGCCTGGGGGGGGGCCCACATGGCAGGAATATGTATTCAGGGCACATGGTCCGCAAGCCAAATGCATCTACATATCAATCAAAAAGAGATGCTAGCTGTTCAGAATGCCCTGACAGTCTTCAAGGATCAACTTAATGTGGGACAACTACTCATAAAGACGGACAATACCACAGTCATGTGGTACATAAACAAGCAGGGAGGCACTCATTCCTACACCCTTTGCAGACTGGCCATGACTTTGTGGGACAGAGCATTGACTTACCAAGTACATCTGCATGCACAATTCCTGCCAGGAAAGATAAATACTCTGGCAGACGAACTAAGCAGAAACCTCTTGGATCCCCACGAGTGGAAATTGGATCCACAAGTCTTCAGCATGATAATAAGGAAATGGGGATGCCCGGACATAGATCTATTTGCCTCCCCTCACAACTGCCAACTACAGAGATTCTGCACAAGGACTTATCACAAGCAAGCATGGAAAGTGGATGCTCTATTTTTCAGCTGGAAAAACTTAACAGTATATGCCTTTCCTCCACTGCTCCTCCTCCCCAAGGTACTCCTAAAGGTCAGACAAGAGAAGCCAAAAATTATTCTGATTGCCCCAGACTGGCCCCGCCAGCACTGGTACCCAATCCTAAGGAACCTGTCTCAATACCCAGCCTGGACATTACCTCATATTCCTCACTTACTGTCCCAACAAAACAATCAGATCCTGCACAGCCAACTCAAGACCTTAAATCTGGCAGCATGGCGGATAATGTAGTCATTCAAAACACCCCTCTTTCTAAAGCGGTGATTGGTGTTATTTTGGAGGCCAGGAGGCCTAGTACCAGAAAATCTTATGCTGAAAAATGGAAGGCATTCTGTGCTTGGAACCAGGCACAATGGATTGACATGATTGTACCAAATATTCCTCAGATTTTGCAATACTTAACTGAGATGCTGAACAAAGGCCTATCATTTTCATGTTAAGATTCATGCCTCTGCCATTTCAGCTCATTACAATACAGAGCCACCTATGTTTTCTCATCCTTTACTAAGGCAGTACCTCAGAGGAGCCAAAAACTTAAGACCTCCAAGGAGATCACCAGTACCTGCATGGGATCTCAATTATGTCTTGGAAAAACTCACCCTGCCTCCTTTTGAGCCAGCCAATGCAGCTGATATAAAATTTTATCTTGGAAAACAGCTCTGCTCCTAGCAATAACCTCTCAGAGCTACAGGCACTCATGGCTGTGGAACTTTTTATCATTTTCCATCCAGATAGGGTTTCTCTGAGGACAAACCCAACATTTATGCCTAAGGTAGTGTCCAGTGTGGCCCTTAACCAAACTATTCACTTGCCTACCTTTTATCCTAATTCACAGAATAAGGGTGAGAGACTTCTGCATTCCTTGGACATAAACAGACAGCTGCACTTCTACTTGGACAGAACCATAGCTTTCAGAAAGACTGAGCAATTACTAGTGGCATATGCTGCAGGATCACAAGGAAAGCTCATCTCAAAGCAGACAGTTTCAAAGTGAATAGGCCACTGCATTCGTTTCTGCTATTCACAACATGGCAAACCAGTGCCTAAGGCCATTAGGCCACATTCAACCAGAGCAGCAGCCTTCCTCAGAGGAGTACCAACCAAAGACATTTTAGGGGCTGCAACCTGGAGCTCAGTGCACACTTTTACAAAGCACTATCACTTACCACTCTACTCTTAATCCAGGGCAGGTTTTGCCACTGTAGTTCTGCAAGGCCTCATAGCCGCTCCTAATCCTATTTAGCTCCAGTCTCCCAACCTTAGCTTTGGGATTCAAGCCAATTGTAATGACTGCAACAGTGAAACACGATGAACATAGTACAGTTGTGTACCTACCATAAATGTAGATGTTCGAGTGTATTCACTGTTGCAGTCCAGGTTACCCACCCACCATCCCCCTTATCTTTGCTGGAACTTATCTGTACTTCTCTATTCTATACAACCTATGTGGTGTATTTGCTGGGAGAGGCAAGAATAATTTACTTTGGTGCATGTATGCTTTATTGACATATTTTTAGCCTACCTTTTTGGGGGCACCTGACATCTGGGGCAAGAAAAACTGAAGAAAATGGCGTCGGCTGCATCTTTTATACCCCTGGCACACTGACGTCAGGGAGGAGGCGACAGTAACCGACGCTGGACCTAGACTTTGGAATTCAGGCCGACTGCGGGTAGCCTGCCAGCAGGATAACCCAATTGTAATGACTGCAACAGTGAATACACTCGAATATCTACATTTATGGGTAGGTACACAACTGTACTTTTTTTTGCTGTTTTTGTCTTTTACTGATCATTCATTCCTTTTGCATTTGTCTTCAGAGATGTTGATAGATTCCAGTCCATTCCTTCTGCTTTTCTAGAATTTTATTTTTCCGTATAAAGTCCATTGTGTCATCTTTACTTCTGTAAGTGGAAGCCTTATTTTTCCTGGAAACAAACTTTGTGCTTTAATATTGTTTTTCATTAAGTTTTTAACAAGTGGCACACATGCTTTTCTTTTTGAAATAACTAATGTTTGAATAGTCATTGTTAAATCTTATAATGTTTTCTTTAATTTTATCTGGATAATTAGTCCATGCTGCTTTTAAAACTAAATCCTTATCTTGACTTGAGGAGAATCTTATGATCACTGACCATGGTGAAGGTTTTTTTTTTTTTTTTTTTTTTTTTTTAAGATGTGTGAAAGTGATATATGTGCCCTTTCAATATCAAAGGGAAAAGCTTCAGGCTGGTGCAAAGTGTTAGGCAGCCAGGTATTAAGGAATTGAATTATACTGTCTCCTTGTTTTTCAGGAATTTTATAAATTCTGATGTTTCTTCTGGATCTGTTTTCTAAATCTTGTATTTTTTTCCAGAATAAGTTGCTTTGTTTCTGGACAAATTCAGTGTTGTTCACATTTTCAAGCATTCTTCCATCTAAATGAGACGTTGCCTGTTCTATACTCAAGATTTGTGATCTTCTACTTCTTTCGGCTGCTCCCGTTAGGGGTCGCCACAGCAGATCAATTGTTTCCATTTCCTCCTGTCCTCTGCATCTTGCTCTGTCACACCAACCACCTGCATATCCTCTCTCACCACATCCATAAACCTTATCTTAGGCCTTCCTCTTTTCCTGTTACCTGGCAGCTTCATCCTTAGCATCTTTTTCCCAATATACTCTGCATCCCTCCTTAGCACATGTCCAAACCAACATAATCTTGCCTCTCTGGTTTTGTCTCCAAACCTTCCAACCTGGGCTGACCCTCTAATATACTTATTCCTAATCCTGTCCATCCTCGTCACAACCAGTGCAAATCTTAACATCTTCAACTCTGCCACGTTAAGCTCTGATTCCTGCTTTTTGTCAATGCCACTGTCTCCAACCCGTATAACAAAGCTGGTCTCACTACCCTCTTGTAGACCTTCCTTTTCACTCTTACTGGTACCCGTCTTTCACAAATTACTCCTGACACTCTTCTCCACCCACTCCATCCTGCCTGTACTCTCTTCTTCACCTCTCTTCCACACTCACCATTACTCTGAACTGTTGATCCCAAGTACTTAAACTCATTCACTTTCGCCACCTCTACTCCCTGCATCCTCCCCATTCCTCTGTCCTTCCTCTCATTCACACACATACATTCTGTCTTAGTCCTGCTGACCTTCATTCCTCTTCTCTCTAGAGCATATCTCCACCTCTCCAGGGTCTCCTCCACCTGTTCTCTACTCTCACTACAGATCACAATGTCATCTGCAAACATCATAGTCCACGGGGACTCCTGTTTGATCTCATCTGTCAACCTGTCCATCACCATTGCAAATAAGAAAGGGCTCAGAGCTGATCCTTGATGTAATCCCACCTCCACCTTAAACGCATCCGTCACTCCCACCGCAGACCTCACCGCTGTCACACTACCCTCGTACATATCTTGTACCACTCTTACATACTTCTCTGACACTCCCGACTTCCTCATACAATACCACAACTCCTATCTAGGCACCCTGTCATATGCTTTCTCTAAGTCTACAAAAACACAATGCAACTCCTTCTGACATTCTCTGTACTTCTCCATCAACACTCTCAGAGCAAACATCGCATCTGTAGTGCTCTTTCCTGGCATGAAACCATACTGCTGATCACTAATCATCACCTCCCTTCTTAACCTAGCTTCCACTACTCTTTGCCGTAACTTCATGCTGTGACTGATCAGTTTAATCCCTCTGTAGTTACTACAGCTCTGCACATCACCCTTATTCTTAAAACTCGGCACTACTTGTATTATTACATTTCTCTTTAATATTAGCCATTTTGTTTTCTAGTTTATCTTTCTTCATGGATGGCTCATTGGTGTTTTACTGAGTATAGATTGTTTGTCTATTTTCATTGTACTCTGCTATACATTGGGCTTAGAGTGACTAATTATGAGACAGTAAGTTCTTTTTAGTTTTCTTGATAGGAAAAAGTGATTAAAAATGTTTCAAATATTTTTTGTAGAAAACCTTTCAGAAATTGTTTAACTATACCTCCATCTTATTTTGAAGAGTTTTCTTCGAGCTTTTCTGTAAGAATCCTGTCAGAGATGTTAAAAAAAAAAAAAACAGTGCTGTTAACTGCTCGCCATCTTGGCCAGACCCCCCCTGCTGATTCTTCTAGTCAACTCCTATGCTTTTTTTTTGTCTTTCAAGCATTTTCCTTAGGAACATTGGAAAAATGTTTCATTGGCAAAGGTCTCTCTGTGAGCCTTACTGTCATAAGAATGAGGAACAGGCCCCCTTCTGCTTGCTGACTCACTTTTTATTGGATAAATATTTTGATTTCCTCCTTGGCCTGTTTTGCGGCAGAAAAATGACTGATCCTCCTGGGAAAAAAACACTTTGAAGTAAGCTGGCTGCAGCAGCTTGAATCTCACACTTGCCTCTCAACATTCCTTGATTGCTGGGATAGATTTGCTTCTCTTCTGCCTGATGTACAGTGAATAATCATTTTCTAAAACTCTCTGCTGTCTCCAATTTTTAATACTTTGCCTTTCTGCCACAGTTTTGTCAGTATTAATTCTTTTTGTTGGTATGATTGCATCTTTACTAATCTAAGTCTTGGGTGCTTTCTCATGGCAAGGTTTGGAGCATACACTTGGTTTGCCCTTTCAGTTAACAAATTCTGCGTGGAACACCAGTCCAGTTGCTTATTTGTTCTTTCGTAAAATTAATACAGTCTGTTCCTTCCAGTTTCTCTAGTACAGCAGAAAACTTAAGGTTTCCTCTGCCCACTCTGTCCTGTAACTCTTACTATTTTTAAACTATTCTTCTTGAGAAACCTCATCCTCAGCCATTTTTTTCTTCATGTCAACTTCTGATTTTTGCAGTTTTCAGTTCATCTAAATGGCTAGTTAAAGGGACTTCCATTGTTCCAGCCTTTTGTTGTTTGAATTGATATATTTTTCAGTGTTTCATTTATTTAAATCACATTTGAGTATGTTTGATTAATTTTTCCTGTAAATTACTGGAATCCATGTCTTGCACCAAAGCTGAAGCTTGAACTGCATTTTGCTGAACAGCTGCAGAATCCTTCACAGTGTTTTTTCTTCACCTTTCTAGCTGATTTTCTTTCAGGTTTTCCAAATGTCATCATTTTCTGGGTTCCAGACAGTGTATTCACTAGCCAGTAACTGAAGTTTACCACAAAAAATAACTAAATAAATAAAATATGAAGGCTTTCCTTTTTCTCTCTTTTTGTTTTCATACTGGGACAGCTGAAGGTATACTGTTGATCAGTGTGAAGCCATCTTGAAAGTCCTTAACATACCACTGTTGAGTGTGTAAATCCAGATATCACAATCGACTATTCTATATGGTCCTGATCTCAAGTTTGATTTAACCTTGTTCATTTCATTAAACAAGTAGTTACCACAATTGAAGTATTTTGAGTATAATTTTAAATCATGAATTAATTAGTCACCATGTTGTTTTATTTTCATTATATTACAAGTATTAAGAGTTGGACCGGTGACTTCACACCTTGTATTACAGTCTGCTTTATTAGATATACTTCTTGGATACTTTTTTCCTTGTCAGTGCCCTTTTCAAGCTCACTTTCTTTTACAGAGTCCCATACAGCCCATTTCTTTACTATGGAGTTCTGTTTTTGATATCAAATAATTCCCAGTTCCACATTCTAATCCGTGTAAGCATATTTTTCACCTCTGTTACTGATGGTTTGTCTTTGATTTTCCATTTTATAGTTATAGCTTTCTTAGTCGCTTTAACCTCCAAAGGTAATGATTTCAGATTTTAGCATGTTCTTTTACACAATCTCAGCAAAAACATGTCTGTAATGAGTTAAATTCTCATCAAGTGTAAGACTTCACATAGTATTCAAGTCATTTTTGTACTGAAGGGATTCTATACATTCCCAGAATATATGCTTCCAAGAATGTTTTTCGGAACCATCCTTGCAGCATGTGCTTGTTGTCAGTGGGAACATTTTTAAAGGCACACAAGAGTATAGAACTATTTTTGAAGCTTTTATGTGCAACAATTCTAAATGTTCTTGATTTAGTAGCATATTTAGGGTAAAGATACGTTTCACACCACTGACCATCTGTGATAGCTGTATTTAATAGTTCATTCTATGCTGTTTTTACCTTTAATTTTTTTTTTTTTTACTTCTTAAGTCTAGTATTCCCTTTAATGTTCTCATTATTGCCCTTTTCTGGTCTGCCATTTCTGTTCTGGTTTCAGTTATTAAATCTAGTTATGATTAAACAAAGTTACGTTACTTTCCAACCTTCAGATGTCTTCTTTGAACTCTAACATTAGACCTCTGTATGCAAGTTGGCCTGAGTTCAGTAACCCAAAAAATCATATTTCTTCACCCATTTGCCTTTGCTCATATGTGTAGTGATTCTCCCTGTGTCAGGGTGTTGGTAAAGATGTCAATATCCATGAATGTTTAGCAGTTGTATAGAATGACAAGATCACTTTTTTTTTTTTTTTTTTTTTTAACCCTTCCCAGTTTAATACTGGTCACTACACATTGCTGAAAATTTGTAGAATTGATGTTGAATGCTTCATGTCATTATACAACACTAGTTTAAGTGGCATGAAACTGAAGCATGCAGCATTGCATGCCTCATCCTGAAACCTGGCATCCTAACTCAGAAAGAAATAAAAGTGATGTTGAAGATTGTGCCACTTGTATCTCCATCAGCTACATGTGTCAACTCTGTTTGCCAGCCTGCACTGGTGGCATAGAGGGACAAAACTCTGAGCTCAGCCCAGGTAACTTGAGTTTGAAAAGCAGCTCAGGGCAGATGGATGTGCCTATCCTAGGGGGGATGGGGGATGCTTACTGGGACATATGTGCCGGTTGATTTCCCTGACTGAGACCAGGAAAACAAATGTGTGATGTCTCCTGTGGGTTGCTGAGGCAGTCCTGCTGCTGTCAGCCCCTTGGGGGGAGGTGAGGGGCAGTGCACTGCTGATACCTCTTACATGTCCAACACACTGGCTGTCACAGGGCTAGGCATAAGAAGGGCAGTGCAAAAAAGAGAGAAAAAATCTGAAAACATCTCTGATGGTTGCCTACATTATAATCCCTCCTGGCTGAACTTCAACCCCTTGTGATGGGAGACTGAATGGGCCGATTGGTCAGTTGGATGTTAATGACTATTGGGCAGTGGGAGCAAAGAGTGGCAAAAACAAAAAAAAAAAAAACCTCTTGCCAACATACCTTAAAGCAGGTGATATTTTCCTGGTATGGGATGATGTCTGAATTAGGATAATTTATTTGACCTTAGACCTACAGCCTTGATGCTTTGGTTTTGTGTCATTCACAGAACCATGGTGTCACCTTTCTTGCTACTTTGCAACTTACCTAAAATAGGTATCTTCCACCCTGTGCCACAATAACTTGAAATGTATATTTACTAAGTACATTAAGTGCAACATCCCTATGATATTCAAATTGGAGGACCGCACTGCATAGTGTTGTTTCTAAGAGAAGCACAGTACAAGTTAGTGCTTTTTATTGTACAAAGTGTACAGACTTTGTTAGAAAGATATTAAAAATGATGTCTTCAGATGCTGCCTCTTTTCATTTAGTAGTTCATTTTTTTCATGAAACCTGACGTGGTGTATGTTTATGTTTAGTATTTATAATGTCCTTACAACTGTACTCCATGCAATCCAAGAATTGATTTCACACCTAAAGAGAAGAGGCGATCATCTAATTATGCTCAGTGTCAAGCCGAGCGTGCTTCTGAAGTTTTGTGTAAACAAAGTTTGTGTTTCATAATGGTGAGTATCACTTTGTTTAATACCACGCAACAGTGCATTTACTTTATTCTGGTTTTGTCTTTAGGAGTTCTTAGTACCTCCGCAAGATTTGGCTCCATTCCTAAAGTCGCATGTAAGTACCATTTACTCATAACCATATAGATGCATAATAGCTGAGAAAAATAAGAGCACCCCTTTGCAGTCAGACTGTCATGTCAAACACAGTCAGCACTGTTCGGAGTAATGGGTTTTAAATGCTTCTTTAGTTTGCATTTCATATCTATTCTGGGTGAGGTTAGTAGATTTTTATTGTTTGCTTGTTTGTTTGCAAGAAAGTGTAGTGCCAAAGCAGAACTTTTTAAAATGATTTTGGTCCCTTCTCCCTCAGCTTTCAGGCAGCTAGTTTGTTGCCCGTTATTATTTAATGAAAGCTGACAAGAGGTGAGAGCTGCAGGTTTAATACCTGGAGCTGTGTCACTTCAGGAGAATTTTTTTTAAATCTTTGCTAGTCCTTTTACTTCTCGCACATTTTGCCATCACAGCCATTTAGTGATTTAAGTTGAGGCTACATATGTGCTACTACACCTGTCTTCTTTGTGTGTGGTCTGTCTCCTGTTTGCTGGAAATAGAAATCTCATCTAGCTATTGCAGCCACTGTTAGATGATTCTGCCTTTATGCTTGGTTTTTCCTTAAAGGAGAGGTGTGGTAGTTATGTGCTCCTTATTCTTCTGTCCATAGTAAGGTCCTCTGGCATCTCTACTGTTTGAATTCAGGTCACCAGTAGCATAGCTAGGTGATGTCCTCCCATGGTACTATTGTTCTTGCCTAACCAGAATGCCTGTGTAACCTTAATACCTAAAAATGTGCATTTCCTGAGCAGTCTTTACATATCTAATGACTGTTTTAAGTGAGCTTGAATTGCTCACGGACTATCATCTTTACGTATTTGACAAAGCCAATAAAATGTGTACATGTTCCTGTACTGATTTTGCAAATGTTATGTTAAAATTTTAGTAGTTAATAACTAAGGTAATTAGCTGGGGTAGTTGAGAGTTGGCATAATGGTTAAGGTGTTGCCCTTACAGACACGAAGGGCTTAGTTTAGTTGTCAGATGGGATAATGGGCTAGACTTAAAATGGCTTTAACCTATGAACCTGTAATGTTCCTGCTAAAGAATTCAGTCATGTAAGTTTGTATACATTTAATATTTTGTAAGACACTTTGAATGTTTCGCTTGTTAGTGAAATCTCAAATTTGCAGTCATGTCCATTTTTTCTTCTTGCATACAGATAGAGCGAATTTCTATAAGTATATCAAGACTTGATAAGTAAAAAAAATATAAATGTCTCAATCTGTGAAACTGTATTAAAACAGTTTAAAAGATGTTTAGTTAGACTTCACTATACTCAAGAAGAGGCTTAGAATTGAAATGTTTGTCTTGTATGCACTGTTGTTGTTGTTGTTTGTCTTTCGGCTTTTTCCCGGTAAGGGGTCGCCACAGCGGAACTCCGATCCGCTAATGATTGGCAGTAGATTTTTACAAAACGCTGAGGTGCCATCTCGACGGCCATCCTTCAACAAAGGCACGCCCATTTACACACGTCTTTCGAATGCTACCAAACCACGGGGAGGACATGCAGACTCCACACAGAAGGCACTCCCAAGCCACGCCGAGAATCGAACGGGAGAACCTCTTGCTGTGAGGTGGTAACGCTACCGCCGTACCACTGCGGCATAAAAATAATTCTTCTGTTAGTCTTTTTGTTAATGGCTTATTTTAATTCTACTGCAGTTTATTACTTATTCATAGCAGCTCTTTCACAACCTCATGTAGTTAAGCTTTCTTTAGTAATTCGTTTGCATCTATCACTTAAAACTAGTCTCTGTTCCAGTTACATGGGGCTATATCTACACTCTGCCTTGAGTCAGTTTGTACTTCCTGACCAGCTTTTAACTTTCCAAGACAAAGATGCATCATGGCCACTTACCCTCACAGGTAGCCAGAAGGATTTTGCTAACAGTGTTCATTTTTTAATCTTAAACTTATAATGTCTTCAGCCAATCTGTCCCCATCAGACAGAGGAAGACCGTCTTAAATTTGAAGATTGATGTTGGATTTAGATGCTGGTAAATTTGGTGAATTTACTGTAGGTAATTGAATTTAGAAGTAAGATTTAATAGCCATCCCCTCCGTTTTTTTATCAGTATTTTGGGCTACTACCATGAATTAAGCAGTTATTTCTGCAGTGCTGTAAAATTCGTAAAACTGTAGTCTTCCATTTTTTCAGACCAAGGACCTGCTGGTCAGCAATTTTCAGGTTAATGTTTTCAGAGTGGTAACCATTTGAAATGTTGGAACCCGCTAGAGCGAGTCCTAAAATATGGAGATTGAATGGCCCAAAGATTGGACTTACATATACTAAGTCCAAGATACCATTTCTCAGAATAATCTCTCTTCTGTAAGGTATGGCTATCTCGGAGTTGGTATGTATAAGTTTAGGGGGTGGGGGGCTTGCCCCCCCCACATGAGGGGTGCAGGGGGCTTGCTCCCTGCAAAAAGAAGTTTAAAGGAGAAGAGAGTTTTTCAGAAATCATTCTTTTCCTGTGTTTTTTGGGCTTGTTGGCACTTAGCATTTGAGTTTTGACATTTCATTAGGGAGTCCTCAGAACTGTAGAAGGAGGTTCTATAATACTCGCTATACAACTGATTTACCTTTTCAGAGATTGTGATGAGGATTCATATTTTATAGATGTACTTAAAAGACCCCAAGACACATCATGCACTGATGGTCATCGTGTTTCACTGTTGCAGTCATTACACTTGGGTTATCTTGCTGGCAGGCTACCCGCAGTCGGCCTGAATTCCAAAGTCCTGGTCCGGCGTCGGTTGCTGTTGCCTCTTCCCTGACGTCAGTGCGCCAGGGGTATATAAGATGCAGCTGACGCTATTTTCTTCAGTCTTTCTTGCCGTGCAGTGCCCGAAGCAAAAGCAGTTAGCAAGTGCCGGTCGGCCGACTCCTGAGATTTTCGAATTTGAATTTCAGATCCGAAGTCTTCAATAAAGCTAAGTACCCCATTGGGGAAACTTTTTCTTGCTCCAGATCGATGTCAGTAAAAGTTAACAATTGTATTTCTTGTGGGAAGCAAATACCTCATAAGGATTTTCATTCTTACTGTATTCCTTGCCTAGGCCCTGACCACGACGATGCTAGTTGTTGGTTTTGTGCTAGATTCAACCAACGCACTATTAAGCGTCGGTTTGATTTTGCTTTACATTATTTTGGCCGAAGGTTTAACTGTATAATGCCGTCGGAACAACCGACGACCGGAATTCATAAAAAGCGCAAAGATAAAGAAAAGGACAGGCATCCGAGGTCCAAAACAGATGACGAAGCCTCTTCTAGGCCAGTCGCCGGTTCTCAGTGAGGCACTTTCGCAGCCCCTGACACCTGCTACCTCAGAGCCACAGGCCACCTCCGACTCCCACGTGGAGACAGCTAGGCCTCTGGAAACTCAAGGTATTGGGCCTATGGAAACTATTCCCTCAGATGGGTCCAGAGCCGCTGAGCAGGTATCGGTTTCTGAGGGTGTTTTCAGACCTACACAGCTTACTATCAAGACCACTTCAACAGCCAAGGCAAAGTCTAAAACACCTTTAAAGACAAAGAAACAAGTACAGCATTCTCCAGGACAGTCATCCATACCTAAGAAACAGATGCTTAAAATTGCTGAGGACCTAATTACTTTGATCAGGGGTTCCCATCCCCCTCCTGATAAAAGGCCTAGGTAAGACACTGACTATGATTCCTCTGACCAGGTTTCTATTTCTTTTGATTCCTCTTCAGAACAGGGATATTCTCTTCCTCCCTATGAGGACTCTGATGCTGAAGAATCTATCCCTTCAGCCTCTCCTTCTCAGGACTACTCTTTTGGGGAAACCCTGCATACCATGAGGGAGCATTTCCATTGGGAAAGCCAGGATTATTCAGAATCCAAGAAAAGGCTCAGAGACTTTCTTTTATTGCCTCAGCACAGACCTCTTGTTATCCCTCCTGTGCTAGACATTGTTGATGATGTATTTTCTGAATCCAGTTTGTCTCCTGATTCCTTACCCCCTGCACCAGTTAAGCCAGATATGTACTACAGGGTTTCAGATTCCCATAAATTTTTTTATAAAAACCCTGCTGCTGATCCAGAAACTATTTCTCAGGATCCCAAAGGGGTGAAGGCTTCCACTGCAAAAAACCCTGTTCCCTCTGATAGGGATTCTAGAGCACTGGACAGATGGGGGAACAAGTTTACACCTCTGCTACATTAGCTGCAAGGGCTTTAAACTGCCAATTTCACATGCTTAAATATCAACAATATCTAATGTCTCTGCTAAAACAGAAAATGCTGACAAACTCTGAATGTTCTGAAAACAAGGAAATGCAGGATTTATTGCATGCAGCTGAAAAAGTGGGAAAGCATACTTTGCAATGTGGTTTTGATTCATTAGAGGCTTCTTGTAGAGCCGCAGTTACAGGTTCTGTCATTCGAAGGCATGCTTGGTTAAAAGAACAGAGTTTACCTGATCATGTTAAAAGCAAAATTATTGGATGCTCCATTACAGCATGATACTTTGTTTGGTGTTAAGGTAGAAGAGGTGTTAAAGAAAATGGAGGATAAAGCAAAATCAATGCAGACAGTAAAGGATTTCTTACAGGTTCAGCCACCCAGATTTAGCAGGAATTGGCCTTCTAAAAATTGGTCCTTTCCAGTGTCAGGCCACAAAGAGGCAGATACAGACGTCCAAGAGGCAGATCCGCCCCAAGGCTCATACAGACCTAAGCAATGGGGTGCTTCAGCCCCCTAAGGCAGAGAAGATAAATCACAACCGTATAGGAAACAGTCTCAATGACTTTCCACTGCCAATGCCAAGCTCTTGCCTTTTGGCAGCACCCTTAAGGGGAAAACTAGCACTTTTCTCACAAAATTGGCACATGATCACCCAGGACAAATGGGTACTAAATATTATTTCTCAGGGCTACAGGTTCCACTTCCACACCCTCCCAAGGGCAAAAGGTATGCCAGACCTGCCACACAATCAATGTGCAGAGGCACAAAAGCAAATTTCTGCTCTCATGGACATGAGGGCAATTCCAAAAGTACCACAGCAAGAGCAGGGGCAAGGATTTTACTCAAGATGTTTCTTGGTACCCAGAAAGGACAAAGCCTGGAGACCAATACTGGACCTGTCTACTCTAAATACTTTCCTGGATGTTCCAAAATTCAAAATGTTGACACTGCAGCAACTTTTACCCATGCTGGGCAAGAAGGCTTGGCTCGTTACTTTGGACATAAAAGAGGCATACCTGCATGTCCCAATCAGACAATCTTGCAGAAGATACCTCAGATTCATAGCTGGTTCAATGCACTACCAATTCTCTGCACTGCCCCTTTGACTTATCTACTGCGCCCAGGGTCTTCACAAAATGCCTGGCACCAGTAATTGCATTTTGCAGACAAAAAGGAATCCAAATATATCCCTACTTGGACGACTGCCTAATTCAAGCAGAGAGCAAGGACATTCTACTACAGCATCTGGCGTTTGTAAAAAGATTACTAATTTGTCTAGGATACACAGTAAACCAAAATAAATCAAAACTAGTGCCCTCTCTAGAGATAATATTCCTGGGTGCAAGCTTAAATACAACTGCCCAGATGGCTTATCTCGCACCCGACAAACAAAGGCAACTTACTCATTACTTCCAAATGATGACAACAAAGTCCCAGGTACCTGCTAGAAAAATTCTGCAGGCTTTGGGCTTCATGGCATCCTGCATTCTGCTAATTTCATATGCAAGACTGCATATGAGGAAGCTACAACGGTATCTAAAAAGTGCTTGGGCTCAACATTGTCACAGCCTGGAGACAATAATTACTCTCATTCCCTGCCTGCAACAAGAGTTTTGATGGTGGGCACTAGCCTGTCACCACAAGGGACAACCTTTTACTTTACCCACAGCCAGGCAGACACTAACAACAGATGCATCGGATTATGCCTGGGGGGCACACATGTCCGGAAAATGTATTCGGGGCACGTGGCCCGCAGACCAAATGCATCTTCATATCAATCAAAAAGAGATGCTAGCTGTACAGAATGCCCTGACAGCCTTCAAGGATCTACTTCAGCCAGGACAACTTTTACTAAAGACGGACAACACTACAGTCATGTGGTACACAAACAAGCATGGGGGCACATATTCCTAACCCCTCTGTAGGCAAACCATGACCTTGTGGAACACAGCATTGGCCTACCAAGTACATCTACAGGCACAATTCCTGCCAGGAAAGAAAAATACTCTGGCAGACGAACTAAGCAGAAACCTCATGGTCCCTCACGAGTAGAAACTAGATCCACAAATCTTCAGAATGATAACAAGGAAATGGGGATGCCCAGACATAGATCTATTTGCCTCCCCTCACAATTGCCAACTACAGAGATTCTGCACAAGGACTTATCACACTCAAGCATGGAAGGTGGATACTCTGTCATTCAGCTGGAAAGCCCTGACAGTTTATGCCTTTCCCCCACTGCCTCTCCTCCCCACGGTGCTCCTAAAGGTCAGACAAGAGAAGCCAAAAATGATTCTGATTGCCCCAGACTGGTCACGCCAGCACTGGTACCCAATCCTAAAGAATTTGTCTCAGGGTCCAGCCTGGATTTTACCTCAAATTCCTCATCGTCTGACCCAACAAAACAATCAGATTCTGCACAGCCAACTCAAAACCTTAAATCTGGCTGCATGGCAAATAATATAACCATTCAGAATACACCTCTCTCTAAAGCAGTTATGGATGTCAATTTGGAAGCCAGAAGGCCCAGCACAAGAAAATCTTATGCAGAAAAATGGAAGAGATTCTGTGCTTGGAACCAGGCACAAGGACTCGAACCGCTTGTTCCAAATATTCCTCAGATTTTACAATACCTAACTGAGATGTTGGACAAATATCCTTCTCATTAATCAAGATCCCTGCTTCAGCCATTTCAGCTCATTACAAT